>NW_021604634.1:4341003-4373503 GCF_004785775.1 Grammomys surdaster | reverse complement strand
TGAGGTAGAAGACTGCAAATTAAAAGGCAGCCCAGGCTACATAGCGAGGCTCTTTTCTTAAATAAAATACAAATAACTAAATTGTGTACCTTTGTACGTTTGAGACTGTAAAGTGGATGTAATAACTTTTATGTCACCTAGGGATTGTTCATTTTTCTGGTTCACTGTATTAAGCACAAAGAGTGCTGGTTTCTTAGTCAGAAATGTGATGTTAACATTTGCTTTAACTGTTCATTTCCAGTAGATGGCTACAGTTCACTACTAAATTGAACTTACAATAGATTTTTTTTTTTTACAATAACTGAATCAGGATGGAGGATGAATTAGTAGAAATGAGTAACCTATGCATTTTCTTACTTCATTTGCTTAATCGTCTAGCATTACTACTTTTTAAAATGACTAAATAGTGGAATTTTTACTTTCCTCTTTAACTAGTGTTTAGTGATGTCATTACTTACTCTGTCTCGTGCTCAGTCACTTTTTAGAGGTTTATGTTATGTAAAGATTATTCATTGAATTTTATAGAAAAGTTATAATTCCTTAAAATTTTATACATTATTTTCTTAAATTCAGTTGGCTTATTTTGTTTTGTTCTTAAGTTGGAGCACTGTGAAGCTTTTATCACTTACTGATTAGGTTTTTTGGCATTTCCTAAGTATGTGCTCTATACATATATGCTCAATAAAGCATATACTTAAATTTATAATTTTATATTTATATGTTTATATTTATATTATCAGTACTAATCTGGATTTGTACCTGAATATTTTAGGACTTAAAGTAATAGAAATATTAATTTACTATTTTTTTTAAAAACTACTTGCTAGGTTCTGAGTTATTTAATATCTGCTTTGCAGTTAGACAGTTTTCTATCAACTGTATTGTAAAAATATTTTGTACATAGAACATCAGGATGATGATTATTACATTGACTTTCCTTTCTCATCCATAAATACTACTGTAGATATCTGAGTGATTGATCTTGAGTTTATTGTGTCTCTGTGTCTTTTAGGTGCAAAAATATTTTTGTCAGAGAGTAGATATAAATCTCTATTAGTATAGAACATGTCTTTTAAAGAGTACCTGCATTTCTTTCTTTAAGATGTGTATGTATCCTCATGCATGCATATGCTCATACATGTAAACGTAAGTGGTTTTTTATGACTTGCAGGTATTGGCTTGAATCAAGTAGTTCAAGATTTAGCATTATGGTTTGGTTTACAAATGGGAATGTCAGCTTTGTGTAGTGCTGTAAGACTCTAACTTTAGATCCCCTCTCAGTCAGGTGCCAGCTTCCATGGCTGGCAGCAGTTGCTTAGATTATTATTAATAGTCCTTTACTGATGTACAAACTATGAAAAAAATTGGAGGCTTTAGAATGTGACTGTTAACATTTAGAATTTGTATGTATATTTTGTATTTTTATTGAAAACAATGAACTTACTTTGCATGTTTTATTGCTAGTGTATATATTTATCATATAATTGAAGTAGATTTAGAAATGGACCATAATTATAAGTAATAACTAACGGTTTTGTTTACACATTGGTGGAGGATAGTTGGGATACTCAGAAGGGTCATTTGGATCAGAGAGTTAAAGTCTGCTTCTTCATTTAGGTTACTTTTCATAAAACTGATTGTTTGAGATACATTCAAATTTTATAGTAATGTAAGGGTTTTTTGGCATCTAGTTAATTTGGGGGCGTATAGTACTGTTCATAGGTGTGCTTCCATTTATACACGTACAAGAGTAATTCTCATTAGTGGACAGCCTGAAAGACAAAGGATATTTTACCCTACCCTGAGACTATGTAATTTAGGTTTACAAAAGGATCAAGGACACAGATTTTAATAATGCAAACAATATTAGTTCTGTCCCCTCTGGCATCATGAACTTGAACATCCTATCCTGATTGTATACTTTGATTCCAAACCTGGAGATATATGAGATGCCCTAGGGAGCACCTGGCTGAGCTGAGAACGTTTCAGTGATTACAAGGATGGTGCCTGGAGGGCAATTAAGAGAGAGGGTAGAGATAGGCAGTAATGAGTCCCCTTAGCACCCTAATGACCACAGCAAGGGACGAGAGAACTGGGTAACAAAAGTGGTCAGGTGAGGAAGATGCTTGAGTGATATTGAACTTATTTACCAACAATTGATTTCTTTCTATCTATCTATCTATCTATCTATCTATCTATCTATCTATCTATCTATCTATCATTATATCTATATTTTTATAAATCTCTACACTTAGATATTTATATAACTAGATACAGGAATATACTTTTCATACTTTTATAGTTATCTAGTCTGAGGCAATATGTCTTGTCACTTAGAGTATTTAACGTTTAATTTACCACTTGAAATTTTGTTAATTTAAGCCATTGCTGCATTGTACATTTCTTTTTTATTTTTTATTTTATTTTATTTTTTATTTTGAAGTTGGATTGCAATGATAGTCTTGCTTCAGATGTAGTTTATTGTGCTGCACAGAAATTTTAGCCTAGGTTTTAACTAATCTTTTAAAAAATACTTGTGTAGACTTTCTGTTTCCTGAGTTGTTGATATTTGCAATGGAAAGTAGACTATTCCTGATCTAATAAGGCTTGTGAAAGCCTCAAAATTGAGGTTAAACTTTTTTATTTTTAATTATATGAAAAAGATTATAGCAGGAGAAAATTTTATAGGACATATGTAATCCATACCAGAGCCTTCCCCTTGAATTTAGAGTTGAAATTAGGTTTGTTTTACTTCTGACTTTTCTAGTGTGTGTTTAATTTTTTTTTTTTTTAGCATCACTTGCCTGATGCAGATATATTTCTGTGTGATTTGTATTTAGTTTCTCACATTATTTTGATGAGAATGAGGGAAGTGCCACGACCAGGAAATCTGACTAAGATAACCTTGTTACTTAACCGTTAGTCATGAGTCTCCCTTAGATGTGGTGTCTTGCACATGTGTTAATGTATGGACTTTCCTGCCTCGTTGATCTTTACTGTAGTGCATGCATAGCTGTACATGCAGAAGCTGAGAGGCCACTAACTGACTTTTAACTGGCTTCTTGCACCTCTGCTGGTTACTGGCTTCTTTTTCTGGGCCTTGTCTGAAGCACTTCTCACACCACTGTGGCAGCCTTCCAAAAATAGTGTCCAACTACCAGGGGAGCCTGCTGTGCTGTTTCTTGTTGACCACTAGGGGGAGTCAAGGAGTGTCCCTAAAATTCCTCCCGTAGTTCCTTCTTCCTTTCCTTTGCCTTTGAATCTCTTTTCTTTCCCTTTCTCTGTTGTCTTCTTTCCTCTTTCCTTCTTTCCTTCTTTCCTTCTTTCCTTCTTTCCTTCTTTCCTTCCTTCCTTCCTTCCTTCCTTCCTTCCTTCCTTCCTTCCTTCCTGCCTCCTTCCCTCCGTCCCTCTCTCCCTCCCTCCTCCCTCTGTCTCTCCCCCTCTCCTTTTTTTTCTGTTCTGCTTTCTCTTCCTTTCCCTTTCTTCCTTCCTTTCCCTTTATTTCTTACTCCTCTTTGTGTAAAATCTAAAATATTACAGCTATACCCTTCACACTGTGGCTTCACATCACGGCAATATGAACAGCAATTTATTTTTAGTTTTTAAAATTTGCCTAGAAAATGTGTGATATTTTCCTAACTGCTATTTACATACTGAAATGATGGCAATATTATTCAGTTTTGATGAGTAATGGCCTCTTAGATACACTGTTACTGTTTAGATGGGTATTGAATCAAATTTAAAATACCGTAAAGGAAAGTGCCCCATATGATTATCAAAATGATCTGTGTAAAAATAACTGTAAACTTCATTTCAACCTACTTGTGTTTTAATTAGAACAACTCTGAGGTTATGAATATCTCTTAACATGTATCTTCCCAATTAAAATATATTGAGAGTAGCTGATTTATTGTTATTGCATGGCTATATGCTGGAGTGTTATCACTAACAGATAGATGTTTATTCATTTATAATAGTGATCAAATTTGGCTAAAGCATCCATAAACAAATATTTTATCTTTCTCTAAAGAACAATTATTATTGTAAAATTACATAGATGTTTAAATTATTATATGTGCCTCTGCTCTTCAAGGTGAGTAAAGTATTTATATATTCAGCAGGTTTTTAATCCTTTCATGTATCTGCTTGGGGAACTTGAGGGCATGTTAGTATCTCCCTTCCAGTTTTCATTTTCTTGAGATTTAGAAAGTGTGGATTTTTGAGACATATGCAATTAGAACTTGCTGCTGGTGTGCTTTGGCTCTGTTTTCTGATTTTCCAGTATGTCGATATAACATTGAACAGTGTATTTTTATTTTTTAAAGATGAGATTTTAATGATTTTCATTTTATCCTTAAAAATGCCTTATTTGATAATCTCATTTTAATATTTGAAAGTACATATAAATCTCACAGAATAGTAGTTGTTATAAAATAAGCTTCTGTAAAATATTAATTTCTGAAATTGATAGAAATTATGAGTGATAGTTATGTTTATATTTAATTTTGTAATTGTTTATATTTTACTTAGTTAAGATTTATAGCTATAATTGTGAATGCCTAAATATTTATTGTAAAAAAATAATGGCATGGTTGAATCATCTTAAGATGATCCTGACAGTGGTCACAGGAGCGATGGTTCATGGCTTGCATTGTGACTCTGTCATGGTGATAGGCCCTGATGGCGTTCAAAAGCAAGTGCATAATCTCTGCTGACGTCAGTGAGAAGAAACTGCAAAAACTTTTTGAGTTGGCGGCAGAGTAAATGAAGCAGGGTTTGCATTTTGAACAGAAATGTTGTGAACTGTGATTGAATTTGTCGTGAAAGTATGTCACTATTAATAAAAGTGTTTAGGTACAAGTGTTTTGAGCTTGGCAGCCTTTTAAGGGTAAAGGTTGGCTGATGTCAGAAGCCAGTCCTGTGCATCGGGAGCACACAGAGCATGACAGATGTATTTCTGTGTATGTGGATTATTATGCCATTTCTTATTTCAAACCCCTTTTGTCAGGACAGCAGGCAAAACAATGATGCTTTGAGGAGGTAATTAAAGATATTGTTCAAAGAACAACTTTCTGCATATTTGAATTATTACTGTCATCAAAATCATACAAATATGGAAATATGATTGCCAGAAGCACATAAATCAATGATCAGCATGGCCTCAAAATCCAATAAATATGTAGAGTTAAATACTTTAAAATGCAAATTGCATCTGATGATTTGCATATGGTAGAGTTTAAAGAAATTTGTTGCTTAACAACCTCTAAGGTAGCAGTTAGGGCTGTGGGTAAACACAGGTTTTTTATTCCTCATTGGTCAAGTTGTACGATTTGATAAATGATGGGAGACTGCTTTCCTTGGTTAAAACGACTGCAATCTTACTGAATCCTAAAACTGCCTTGAAGTCATCTGAATAATTAAGAGTTAATTATTCTTCATCCATCTAGATCAGAGAAGGACAGATTTAGGGAAGGAATTTATAATTTTTGCCTCACGTCCTGTCATGTGGTAATGTGATAAACTAAACTGACTCCAAATAATACCTAGTGACCTTAGCGTAATCATGCCTCACAGAACATTTCTGTCGCTGCTGTGTTTTTTAATTGCTTACATCGATTCTAGAAACTCCACATTAACAGACTTAGAAGTTTAATTGTCCTCAAAGAAAGCAATATAAAATTCATGTTCTGTTACTGTTATATTTTGAGTTTATCATTGTGGAGATGTACACACAGCATATAAGTCTGAATGTGTGCTTCCAGCAATAGCAAGCAATGACCCCAAAGGTGCTGCTAGGGATGGTTACAAGCACACCAATGCAGTCAGAAAGAAGCCAGATCCACAGGGTGGTGACTCTTTTTTTACGCCTCTTTGAATTTGGAACATTAAAATAATCTATTTAAAATGTTAATTTTTACAATTAATATAACAATGGATCCAAAAACCAGTACAGATTTACAAAGAATGTGTCTTTCTTTGAGAGACCAAAGAAAGGCACCTTAAAGCTCAGGTGCCTGGTACTGTTGTATGCTACAGGCACACTTCATAGAAGCCCCCTGAAAATCTCATATAGACCTAGAGGAAATTTTTACAAAATGATTTTCTTTGAGACTGAATGCTTTCTGGGTGTTTACTGATCACAAGAAGAATTGTAATAAAGAAATCAATATGCATGATCCTTTTCCATGTAGTACAACAGGGTTACACTGTTAGGTTAAATACAGGCGGCATTCCTTTTCAGAAAATCAATTTGTTGTATAGCCTGCAACATCCAGTCTTTTCACACAGAGTCATTTTATGTTTGCACACAGTAAATTCTGTATTGGCACCTTCAAATAGTATTGACTTCTAAAAGGCTCTAAGCTTAGTAGCCTGACTTTAGGAAGAAAGGCCAAGACATTTCTAATATAGTAATCAGAACTGCTGTACTTAATACAGTGATCAGTAAAACTGTACATATTCTTCATGTTTTGTCTTAAACCTATCATTTAAAAAACATTCATTGGTTTTTATATTTTAGCAGAAATGTCACATATGATTATATGGAGACATGTAATTCTTAATATTTAACTGTAGCTGTTTGCATTTAGGGTGTTTCTTCATTTGTAAGTTACCTGTTTTTCAAAAGCATAATTTTCAGGAACACTTGGAGTAAATTTGTAAGATTGAAGTTATCTTTGTTTGCTACCTGCCTCCATTTCATAGCACAAACAGATTGATTTTGAGAAAATGTAACTAACCACCCATACTGGTGAGTGCTCTGCCATTGTTACCAAGCAAGTATTCAGGAAAAATGTGTGGAAACACATTCCTGTTTTAGGTCTTAACAGTGCCTTGGCCAGTTTTGTTCTGACTGCTTAATTTAGTAGTGTAGTGTTCTTCCCGATGGGCACAGGTTGCTGAGGAGGTTTGTGGGCTGGACTCCTTCCTCCTGGCAGTACAGGAGAGTGCAGACCGCTCCTGCCTGTGTGCATGCTTGTAGTAGCTGTGCTTTAATCACAAAGATGGGACTTTCCCCAGGATAATGAACTGGGAGGAAAGGAAGCACAGCATGTCTGTAGGTCTTTGCAGTCTTTGTAGGTGTAGTCTATTGTGTAGCTCTTATTTATGCATCGGTTTCTCTCAGTCTTTACTGTCTACTTCAGGATTCTCATGGCTTTTGTAATTGTTTGTAATAAGAATACATATTTAGGTTGCAATTGAGAAAATGCTTCACAAAGTTAAATTTATTTCAGCTTTCTAGTACAGTGATGAACTCTTTAAAACTAGGACTTTAAGTAGTCATAAATATTACAAGTATTTTTGTATTTTAATTAGCTTATGATTATGCCACCACTTACATTCATGAAATCTTCATGTAAAAGGTACATTGCAGTGTAAGAGCTGACTGTTCTCTACAGGAGCAGGTTTTGAAAGGGTTATAAGTACAAGGAAATAAGTAGATTTTGCTTAGGCTGTATATTTATTTATCCATGTTTTAAGTGTTTATAGAAACCCCTAACATTTAAAAAATATATCATCATTTATAAAATGAGTTTATTCTTTGAGCAAAACATTCTTGTAAGAGGAACAAAATTATCCCAATAATAGTGTAAACCAAGCCAGGCATAGCAGCAGACAGAAAAATGCATTCAGCCGGTAGGATCATGGATTTGTTTGATTCAAGTAATTGAAAGTGTTTCATACTATTATTGCAACTTGAAGGCTTGTTTAAGTGTCTAACTGTCAGTCACGCTGGAAGGTGAAAAGTATTCAATTGTCACTCTGTCAGTCAATAGAGATGAGAACTGTCTGCCTAATGGATTTCTTTACATAGATGTCTGCATGGAGGTAGAAGTAAAATCAATGTGTTGTCATGTGTGAGTATGCTGCATCAAACTGCCAGGTGAATTGCAACTGTATTTCTGTAACATCTACATCCTTGTGTTGTTTGTGTAAGGCAGCCGGGAGGTCTGCAAATACCCTGTGAGATGCTGATGCTGGAAACTTGTATTCTGTCAGAGAGACTGTTTTTGCTATCACCTATATCCATGAAAGCATCTATTTTGACCTCTTTAAAAAAACAGTCACATTTTAATTAAGTTAAAATAAATGAGGGGACTTGTTTTGTTAAAAGTATTGTGTATGGAAGATTTACTTTTAAATGCTTGACATGAGATACGTCTCAAAGGTACCACAGATAATACTTATGCTTTGGGAATTATCTAAATTTACATTGTTTTTTTGGTAGATGATCCTCCTGTTCCCTGACCCCTCCCCTGCTCAGCATCTGAAATAAAGACAAAAGTCAAGTTTATTGGAATTTTGTTGAAAGAAACTTGGGAGGAACAGATCATGAGTAGGTGACCATCATGATTTACAATTATAATTTTTTTCAAAGTAAAAGAAAGGGTTGATATGAATCCCTATATTTAAGTTGAGAAAATCTATTTAAGAATGGTGTGTCTTGGCCCCATGCAGGACTGCATGACAATGAGCTGGGTCTCAGCGAGAGAGAACTAAATGCTCAGGAAAGAAAGTGTTTTAGCACCTCTACAGATCTACTGTGTTTTGCACATAACATCTAGAATAACACTAGCAGTTATTAGAATGTGGTAAGAGCTGTAACTGGCTAGGGTTCATAAGAGGAAATGACAGGTAGGCAGAGAGATTCTAGGGAAGATTTGACATTGAGACAGAGGAGAGCCACTTCACTGTTTTACCCTTGGGTCTTTAAGAACCTGTTAAAGTCCAGAAGAAGGTACCCTCTAAACATAAATAGGAAAGAGGACCAAGCACTTGGCTAGGGTGGGAAGGCAGAGATGCAGGTGTGGCAGGCAGTTCAGTGGAGCAGGGCTGTTGATTAGTAGTAGTGCTGTCTCACAGTATCTGACTGGAAGAATTGTACTGGCCAGATCACATTATATTCATAAATGCTAAGAACTGATTGACCTGGTGCAGCTCTGTTTATGCTTTGGAACTGCATAGATCCGTGCTGTGTCAGAAGTCACGCTGGAGGGCCTGTGTTAGGTTACTCGCTACATGTGTGTGATAGATGATAGTTAACAAACAGCAGGTATCACTTATCTCCACAGCTCCTTGAAGGAAAGGACAGCTTTCACACACTGAAATCACGTTGCATCTGAAATATTTTTAAATCTAGTAACTATGTTTTTTAAAGCTCTCTTATTTTAAATTATTGACTAAATAAGGGCTGGGAGATGATTCCGTCTGTAAAGTGCCTGCCTAGTAAGCAAGTTTATATCCCCAGCATCCAAGTGGAACCCGAGCATCTGTTATCCTTGTGCTGTGGAAGTGGAGACAGAATGACCCTTTGAGGTCATAGGCCAGCCATTGTGCAGAACTAGCATGCCAGGCTTCGTGAGAGACTCTGTCTCAAAAACAAGGCAAAGTGTGATTGAGGAGGACCTCTGCTTCCCACATGAATATACACATGTGCCACACACATAGTGAAATACCCTAACAAACTTAATATCAGTAGTCCTCCTTTTTCTACTACCCTCCAAGCTTTGGTGTATATTTTTTAAAGCTTTTTAAAAATTTTCTCTTATGTACATGAGTACATTGTAGCTGTCTTCAAACACACCAGAAGAAGGCATCAGATCTCATTACAGATGGTTTGAGCCACCATGTGGTTTCTGGGAGTTGAACTCAGGACCTTTGGAAGAGCAGTCAGTGCTCTTAACTACTGAGCCATTTCTCCAGTCCCTGGTGTATTTTTATTTTTAGCATTTATTGACTTCTAGGTCCTTGAGCATCAAAACTCTTTTGTTAGTTTTCTTGCAGCATATGTGTACAGTCTAAATGTAATGTGGGAAGACCTAGGAATCTGAGCTCTTTGAGGTCACTTTGAAACCAGATTTGCCAGTTTTCATGCAGTTACAGGGTCTTAGGCACTTTTTTCCTGGTACAGTGTTAGTATTCTCTTCTGAAATATGTAGGCATTACTAGAGTAAAACTATATATAGAATCATAGAGCACTTTGTTATGCAGATAGTGAAGAGCAAATAAGTTTTGTTGCACATTTGGTCAGTTTTTACTCTGGATTAGTTTGGTTTCATAGGAAAGAAATACTATGTATCATAGCTTTAATATGATATTTTTAATTTTACTTGGACAAAAGAAGTCCATATTGGTCCGTAGTTGACCTGTAGCATCTTTGCATTATAGATACAGGAAACTTCTTCCTCTTCATTGTCCTAGTAACAGGCTGAGGTTCAGGTACCACCAGATAACTACTGGTGGGTGCATGTGTACCTATGTGTCATGCATGAGTACATGGCAGCTGGGAAGAGACCATCTTGTTCTTGCAAAGAGCTAATCAGAATGTTGGTTTTTGTTTGTTTGTTTGTTTTTTATACTTGAGTTCCAGTTCACTGACCAGAGTTTAGAGTAGAAGTAGTTTTGATAGATATAATATTTTGGGCAATCATTCTGTCTAGAGTTTTAGTTATTAGAAGACAAGAGACAGTATAAAAAAGCAAGTTATAGGGGTTTTTTTTTGCCATTGAGTTAATATGGTATTCTATTTTTTATTGTGATACACACACATATGTACATACATACATACATACATACATACACATGCACACATATTGTATTTATATTCACATTTAGCTTAGGAAGAAGTAACAAGTTAACATGTTATACAATATCTGTTTAGGAAGTGGGACATTACGTCTTTGGAACCCCATGTACTCCCCTTAGATCTATCGTTTCATCTTTCTGGAATGCACTCTGACTTGGATGTGTTAATATTTCTTGATAGTTTAACTATACATATCTTCATATATTAGAGTATTTAGTTATTTATTTTTTCGAGATAGCATTAGAAATCAGAAGAGCAAACACATACAGCTCTAAGCATTGCCACTGGCTTAAGAAGTCTCCCAGGCGAAGTAATGAAGAATCCATGAGTGTCATCTGGCTTTAGTGTTTTGGAGAACAAAAGCCCTTCCAAACTTGCTTCTTGGTGTGCTTTTTGAGTTTCTTGGCACTCTGGAGGGCTTGTCGGGGGTGGGTACACTGTCCTATTGTGTAGGACACAATTATTGATTGATTTTTAGCTCAAAGTTCTGAGGCATAACATTAGCAGAAAGTAGTGATGGTGATGGGGGTGGCTGAGGGAGGGCTCAGTCAGTGAAATGGTTTCCCTGAAAACATGAGGACCTGAACCTCTGGGAGTATGTGTGTAATTCCAGTACTTGAGAGGTGGAGACAGAGTCCTGTGACTTACTGCTCAGTCTAGCCTAATTGTTGAGCTTCAGGCCAGAGACACTCTGTGTCTTAAAGAAGGTAGATCTTCTGCAGATGACACCTGAAATTGTCCTCCAGACTCTAAAATACAAATATACACGTGTTTACATACCCACATACATGTGCACCCTCAACACATAAGCATGTGCATGAGAATACATTCAGGCACATCTATACACAGAGTTCACATACACACAGACACAGAGCCTGGTCGTTTTCTCATGTATGCTACATTCAAATGCCCCTTACTCTTATCTTTTTCTGGCTTTCAGTAGGATGTATCCCCTCCACAGGCCTACAGTGGACTTCCCCTTGTGAGGTGGAGCCCTGTAGTCATTCATGTTGGTGGTTTCTTTCCATCTTCTGACTTCTCTTTAAGTTGTTAGTATCTTTATACACAGTTATCTAACCTTTTGGCTCTGGAAACAGATATTTCACCTCAGGAGCCTCTCGTGCTTGAGTTAGATGCTGCAGCCTGATGTCTGTGATAGCGCCTCTCATGATCACTGGCCAGCTTAGGGTGAGTAGGCAAAGCTTCTCAGAGGCCATGGTCCCTGAGAGTCCTCTCTGAATAGGAGGGGAGGGCTTGATGCACGGAGGCTGGATGCTGTTTCTTCTCACCTTCCCTCTCCCTGCCCTACCCACCCCTGCATTTGGAACTGTCCCTGTTGGTAGAACTGCTCTTTGATTTGTTCCCCTGATTTTTTTATTCTTAGATGCTGACATTCCCAAACACACAGTTAAGTTTTAGTTTGGGGCAAGTCCAAGCTAAGAGTCCACTTGTGTGGTTAAATCATCACATTGTATTTACTTAGGTGCTATGTTATTGAATGGAGGCGTAGGTGAGGAGTGGCTCACTTCCCTAGACTTCCTGCTCTTTGTCCATGTTTTTGGCATTCTGGACAAGAAATGCTGAACTAAACTGGATATGCTACTACCTCTATTCTTTTAGACTGCTTGAGTAGTGTAGAATTTTCAAAAATAACTCTTTTAAGGGCATAAAAAGGAGTGAACTTAAAAGTTGTGGCTGTGTTGGTGGTGCATCCCTTTAACTCCAGCACTCAGGAGGCTCTGTGTGTTTCATGCCTCCTATACATAGTGACTTTCAGGCAAGCCAGGACTACACAGTGAGATCCTGCCTCAAAACCACCAACCAACAACCAGCCAACAGCAAACACTGCCCCACCAGGCCTAGTAATCTAGTATGTGTGACCCTGACAGAGGCATCTGCTCTGTCTCAGTAACAGTGGAAGTGCCCAAGTTCAACTGCAGTGCTCCTGTCAGCAGGGTCTAACCCTAGCCAGGTGTTGGGGAATACGTGTAAGACAATTCCTGGCAGTTGGACTGGATGACATTAAGAATTTTCCAAGCACAAAGCTTTTAGGAGTCTTATTTTTATATTCTTCACTTAAGATTGCAATAATCTTTGCTACAAGATTATGTGTTCTCCTTATGCAGGGCCCATGCTCCTCTGCAGTGTTTCTTTAGTGATGGCTGCTGCTGGGAGCAGCTAGATTGCATTCTGTTCAGTGCATAGCTCTGCCAGCACTTAGCTCCATAGCTTGCCTAGTGCTGAGTCTTGAGTTGGTATCACTGCAGTGTGCTTGATATAGTGCCGACTTCTCAGGAGCTGTAATACAGAACTTTTACTTCTCTGTTCTGCATATCAGTGAATATCTGTGTCCTAAGATGTAATTGTGACAAAATGTACACAACATAAAAGATAACCTTATACTCCTTGTAAGCTCTGTAGTAGTGCTGCTGAGTAAACACGCCCTGGCTGTCACTTGCATCCAAGCTCTTCATTTTGAAAAACTCTAACTTCACACTCAGCAAGTTGTAGCCTCACCCCAACATGAGTTACCACTCTACTTACTTTGTTTCTGCGAAGTTGTCTGTAAGAGTTTCCTTGTATGCAGGCTATCTCTGGGGCTGGTGTGTTTTACTTGACATATTTTCAGAGCTTACCTGTGTGTCAGTTGTTTTTTTTTAAAGCTGACTATTGTGTTATTTGTGTTTACACCATACTTATTCATCTACTGATTGGGCTACTCCTTGCCTTTTGTCAATATTTTTTCCTTAATGGATAAAACAAAACATTCTTAAAAGGTGAGCTTAAGTAAGAATATTTTGATCATTTTGATTAAACCGATGATTTATTGGAATGGAACATATAGATATTTAGACATTGAAGTTGAGCTTGACTCCCATTGTTTTCTTGGATCAAAATTAGATGATAGTATACAGACAGTAATAACATAATTATGGATTCTAACCTCTTGAACTTCTGTTAGTAAAATCTCTGGCTTTCCTGCATGCACTGGAAGAGTTTGAACAGAAAGAAACAAAGGATCACATTGACATGTTTGAGGAGGTTCGGGTGGGTGCTGTGCACTTAGTTGTTTTAGGTTGTCTGTTCATGAAGCTGGGAAGCAGCATTGTTTCTGTGTCCTGTTGCTGCTAACACATCATCATCATCATCATCATCATCACCACCACCTTGAGGCCTTAAAGCAACTTCCAGGTGTCATTCTTGGTCCTGACTATCAGAATTTTAAAGTTCATTTCAGTGTCTTTTGAAGGGACACTTGCTGACCTGAGTGTGGCCAGAATGGCTCTGGCAGGTCTTCTTCTTCTTCATCCCTTCTGCCATGCTTAAAACTGTTAGATCACATTTGCAAAGCTCACCACCAAGTCTACTTGCTTATTTGGCCATATCCTCCCTCTTAGGCTGGCTGCCAAGTTGCAGGTATCAAAGTATTGAAGTCCAGCAATCAAAAAGCCCCCTTTGGTTCACCTAATTAATATGCCCAGTTAAAACTAAACACCTCATTCTAACATGGGGGTTTCCTCCTTTACCTTTGTAAGCCACCATTTGCCTGTGGGCCATGTCTGTGTCCTCTTTATCCAGAGACACTTCTTTGTTTTCCCATTTCTCCTTGACAAATTCCCTGTCCTCGCTCCCTTATTCCTTTCCCTCTTCTCCCTTGTTCTCTTTCTCCTGTCTTTGTCTCTTATTCGTCGACCTTTGTCCCTCTGGGGTGAATAGCTCTTCTTTGTGCTGAGACCTTGGTGGTTGGGGTACTGAGTCAATATGACCCTTTGAACTTGAAATCATTGTGTTGTAGGGTCGAGGCTTCTGAGATTCCCCAGGTGTTCACGTTATGGTACCAGTGGTTCTTGCAGCACAGCTTCTGACTTCTCTCAGGTTGAGTGAGGCTTTGCTGTCTATCTCTGTGACCTTGAACAAAGGGAAAAAACACATACAATCACATTGTGCTCACTCTTAAAGTCCAAGGAGGTTGTAAAACCTTAGTGACACCTGAGAAGCCCTTGTTGCTCTGCAAAGTAGCATATGTATGGATTCTAGGGATCAGTAGGACAGTGGCATCTTGGGGTTTCTGTTACCCTGCTTTCTGCAGGCTTCTTGCTTTTCACATTCAGATCATTTTGTATTTCTTTGGAGAGCCTTGAAAAGAATTTACTTGGTTTGCCTTTTGTAGAAAAATTTCTGAGCATTAAGAAAATCATTTCCGTATCTCACTGTAATTTAAATATTTCTTCATTTGGTGTTCACCTTAGTATCTAGGATTCAACATTTTATAACAGCCTACATAGGGAAATTGTTAGTTAGAATTTCTAGTTCCAAATATTTACATACATCATACTGTCCTCTGACCTATTATTTAAGGTAGCTATTAAATTATTTAGAAAATATATACCTACAATTTTAAAGATGTAAGCCAACTGTATAGAAGCTAAAATTCTGTGTAGTGTATGATCTTAACAAAGAGCTCAAGGACTATATTTTGAGGTGTTCTTCAAACTTTTTCAAGTTAAAAAAACCCTTTTCTGTTTTAAAGGCAAGATCTCAGTTGTACTTACAAGCTCGTATGTTTTCCCTCTTGAAGAGTATTTACCATATTCATGTGTCCTGTGCTCTTGCAACTAGACCTAAAAACCAGTACCCATATAAGGTTTTAAAAAATGGGAGTCTGTTAATAAAAGTCATTTTGTTTTTTCGTTTGTTTCTAAATGCTACAGATTTAAAATGAGGAACTCAGGGTAGTTTTCCGCATCATTAGCTGTCTTTTATATTTCGGTAGGATATAGAAACTGTTTTAGGATTCTGACACTTGGGGAACCCAGTTTCCTGTGTGTCATTAAAGCCAGTTTGAGAGAGTCGAATCCTAACACACATTGGGTTCTGGAGATTGGTGCTAGGTAGTCAGGAATCTACCTATTTCTTTTCCTAGCTGGAAAAAATGTGCTCAAGAGATCCTACAGAGAAGAGATTCTTTTTCTAGGTAAAGGTAGTAACATGACTCAAACTACTGAAATAACATCTACTCTGGAGAAGCAATTTATGAATCTTAAAAAATAAAGCTGTCTTTAAATATTAAATACTTAAGCTTGTTTCATTGTATCTGATATTAGGACAGTTAGGTAGGGGTGTGTGTGTGTGTGTGTGTGTGTGTGTGTGTTTGCTTGTGTTTGTTTTACACATTCTAGGCAAGTGCCTTAACACTGAACTTTCCAGAGTTTTTTTTCCTCCCTTCCCCTCTCCTCCCCTCCCCTCCCCTCCCCTCCCCTCCCCCCCCCCCCCTCCCCTCCCCTCCCCTCCCCTCCCCTCCCTTTTTGGCAGGAGATTTGGGGTGTTGATTTGAGATACTGTCTTACTATGTCAACCTTACTATGTCCCTCCTCTCCCCTCCTCTTTCCTCCCCTCCCCTCCCCTCTCCTCCCCTTCCCTCTCCTTCCCTCCCCTCCCCTCCTTTCCCTTCCCTTTTTGGCAGGAGATTTGGGGTGTTGGGTTGAGATACTGTCTTACTATGTCACCCTGGCTAGCTTGGATCTCCGTTTGTAGACCAGACTGACCTCAAACTCTCAGAGATCTTCTTCTGCCTGCATAATGCTGGGGTTAAAGGTGTGCCACCAAGCCTAGCACATCTCTAGTTTTTAAAATTATGGTTTTTATTACAAGTTTTTCATTTTTTGGATAACTTCACGCAAAATATACATATACTTTCAAAGAGAAAGCAGAACCTCAGCTGGACATTACTAGAAGTTTCTGGGTCAGGTGATTCAATGAGCTTCTTACTTCTAAGTAAAGTATGGTTGGTTAACCAGAAAAAAACAAAAGTTTGCTACACACTGAAAGCAGAATTGGTCACAGACAGCTTTGGTTCAGTACTGCTGAAGACTCTGTGTGGAAGGCATCAGTGTGAAGAAACATCAGGGTGCAGATGTGAGCATGTAGAAAACATACAGTTGATACTAGATGAGTCTGAGCAGTGCTCGTCACTGTTTAGAGAGAGTGGATTTCATAGATGACGACATAATGGTGGTCCCTGGCTGCCGCTATTTTATATGTATGAATTCTCACAGCCTGTACAGGTGCTCAGCTCAGGGGAGTGGAGTTAACTCTTGGGCCTGAACTTCATTGGCCTTTGTGATAGGGGCTTGGTTTTGTCTCTACTCCAAATTTCCTTCAGGAAGTAGAGATTTAAGTGAAAAGCATTTCCACAAAATATGTGATAACTGCAAGGGGAAGCTTTGGCTTTTGCTGTCTTGGCTATGTGTCGTTTTAAAATAGTTTCTAAAATATCAATTGACTATTAATTTTTTAAGCGTTTGGTCACTTGTTATACCTCTTAAAGACTATATCATCAGAGGTTTTTATTTGCTCTTCTATAAACTTAAGCTTGACTAGAAATTGAGAATTTTAATCCACTTTGTCTGAAGTTTTATGTTCAGAATATAATAAATTCTAACGTCTCTCATGATACCTTTTTAAAAGTTACACATGATTGTTACACAGCTTTCAAAGTGGCCTTTCTGTTAGATGTGTGGCTCACTGGCTTCTGAGCAGAGGGCATATATTTTTGTGTCCCTTGCTTTAAATCTGATATCACATTGAATGTGTTATGAACACTTATGTTTAATATACTTCCTGTGATATGCATGCCCATGACTGCCCTACTGAGTAAATACTGCCTTCACAATTTGTATTTTGTTTCATTTGTGGCTGGAGACTGACTGCTGGTTAGATTTTGTTACCTTGACAAAACAACCAAAGTCATCAGGGAGAAGGAACTTCAGTTGATAAAAGTGCCTCAGCCAGTCTGTGGGGACATTTTATTAATTGATGATAGATGTGGGAGGGCCCATCCCACTGTGGGTGGTTCCACAACTGGGCAAGTTGTCCTGGGGTGAATAAGAAAGCAAGCTGAGCAAGCCACAGGAAGCAAGCAGGTAAGCAGCAGCTCCATAGGCTCCTCAGTTCCTGCCTTGAGGTCATGCCTTGACTGCTTTTCTTGATAAACTTAAGGTATAAACTGAAATAAACCCCTTTCTTCCCAGTTTGCTTTTGGTCATGGTGTTTATCACAGCAATAGAAGGCAAACCTAGACATAGACAATATTAATGCTTTTATCTAGTCAATATTGAACTTATGGTTGATCATATTCATTAGTTCTTATATACTGTGATCCTGTGCAGTAAGACAGAATTGTACACACACACACACACACACACACACACACACACACACACACACACACAGGGCTGGGTATTTTCTGATTGATTTGAACCATTGAAATTCCTAAATTCAATATAGACAAGGCTGTGCAGACCTGTAAGGTAGTATTGAATAATGGACAGGAGCTGTGACTTGAAATCTTGAGAGCTAGTATGGTGGTTTGAATATGCTTGGGACAGGGAGTGGCACTATTAGGTAGAAGGTATGGCTTTGTTGGAGGAAGTGTGTCACTGTGGGGGATGGGCAGAGAGCTTCTTCTCCTAACCATGTGGGAACCAGTCCTCCTAGCAGCCTTCAGATGAAGATGTAGAACTCTCAGCTCCTCCTGGATTATGCTTGCCTGGATGTTGCCATGTTCCTGCCTTGATAAGCCAGCTCCAAATGAAATGTTCTTATATAAGTGTTACCTCAGTCATGGTGTCTTTTCATAGTAGTAAAATCCTAATTAAGACAGCTAGTGTTGCATAAGCCAATGTTATTGAATTAATGCTGATTTCATGGTGATAAAAGTGTGAGGGGATGCAGTCATAGTGTGAGGGGATGCAGTCATAGTGTGAGGGGGTGCAGTCATAGTGTGAGGGGATGCAGTCATTGTATGGGGATATAGTCGTAGGGCAAAGGCACGGCAGGTTGTTTTGGAAGTTAAACACTCAGACTTGCTTTTTTAAAATGTCAAATGTATATAAAGAACTTGAACTAAGCTTTCTCTAGGTTTTAGAGTTTATAGCTTTTAGTGCTCTCTTTGCTTGAATGTTTGCTTGCCTGAATGGTTCCCACATAGATGAGGTGTTGGGTTTCCACGTTTGTTCTTTTCATTATTTCATTATCAACAGTAGTTAAAGACTGGGTGCATGTCTGTTGAGTTGACTGTGAGCTGATTATGCTGTTCACTGTTGGAATTAACTCTGTGTGTGTGTGGCGTAGTAGGAATAAAATTTAAGTCTAAAAATAAACAAAAATAAAAACAAGTGCTCAGGTAATCCAGGCCTGCTTCAGATTTGCAGGGTAACTGAGGATTAACCTTGAGTTCTCACCCTCCTCTGTCTACCTCCTAAGTGCTGTGGTTACAAGGGAACATCTCCCTGTCCGTAGAAGCGTTCCCCCCACCACCCAATAATGTGTGCAGACTTTTCTGTTGGCCATATGTCATCATGCCCAGATGAGGCAGAACCTGGTCTCCACCCAGTCTGGGCCAGTCAAAGCATAGGTTCTTCTTTCAGGTATTGATTGTGTGTGTCAAGTAGAAGATTTGATATTTGACTTTCATGTTTCTGGAGGAGATTTGGCGTTCACCTTTCAGTAGGTGGGATTTTCACTGTCTCGTCTCTGCACCCATCTCTAAGTCCTCTCCCTGATGATCCATCTGCACTCCTGGAACTGTTGGTGACTAGGAGTGGAGTGGTCTGCTGTAGCTGCTCCTAAAGTCAGTTACTAGATAACTGGCTGAGCTGCTCAGTGTACTGCTACTAGTTTAAAGTTATACAAGCTTCGGATCTGCCTCTTCAGCCCTGGGCTGCAGCTAGTTTCATAGTTTTATTTAATCACCAGTTATCTCTGTGCTCAGACTCAGCAGTTGCCTTTTGGTCCTTCCCAGCCTCAGTCCTTGGCTGCCTGTCACTGCCACCATCGCTAACTGTACAGTGCTCGGGCACTTGTTCCCTTCTTTCTCACCAGGCTCCTTCCACCCAGTGGATCCTCCTGAGAGCAGGAGTTCTGTGTACTGCTGTGTGGCCAGCTTCCAAAGCAGTAACTGCCCGTGTAGTGGGCACTCACTGACTGCTTTTGGTGAGTGAATGTGTTGTTTTCTGTTACAGATATTGGGAAGGACTCAGGTGCATGTCCTTCCCTGTGGTAGACCTTCACTGGCTGCTTTTGTGGAATGAGTGTATTTCTCTTGTCTCAGTCTTTGGGAAGAACCCAAGCCTATGTGTCTTATGTGGGAAGTGGAACAGATGAGATGGTATAAGGTTGAGGGGAGAGATGTGGGCAGAGGAAGAAAACAAGCTTATGCTGCTGTCTCTGCTTCCCCTTGTCTTTCCTGCCATGTTAGCTTTTATGTTGGGACCTTCTTTTTTGTATTAGTAGTTAACCTAGAAATTATAAAATTGTTTCTGACTTGTCAGAGTTTTAAGTGATATTTTTACGTTCTGAGACAGTTCCAGGATTCGGAGCCTTGAGTATTACTGATCTCCTTCCCACTCCTCTGTCTGGAGGCTCTTCAAAGGCGCCAGCTTTCTTAATCATTTTTTTTTTCTCATTGTAACGTTTGTCTTGTAGAAAAATTCTCCTAGATATTTTGTGCCATTTAACTATGTTACTCCTCTATATAGATAAAAAATATACAAATAAAATTTAAAATTTATTTTTAAAATATTACATTCAGATTCAGCATTTTAAATAAATTTTCAGCAAAAGCTTATTGAAGCAGTGCTTTTTCATCTAATGTTTTCATCTTTGACACTAAGAAAGTACTTAACACTACTGTTTATTTGTCTATTTTTATTTTACTTAACTAAAGTCAATGTGTCATGTAGACCAGGCTGGCCTTTTGTTATACAGATGAGGATAACACTGACTTCTTTCTCCTCCCTCTGCTTTCTCAGTGCTGGGGTTACAGTCCTTGAACGAGAGATGCATTATCGCTCTCTGAGTGTTTTCTCTGGCGAGCTGGGCTTGCAGGGCTTATACCACACTAAGGAATCATTTCTCTGTTCAAGAAGTTGACTTCTTGTTTGAGAGAATAAACTGAGTTGTTAGCATCATGGCACGAGCAAGTGCAGGTTAGTTCAGGTTAAAAGGCCTCCTGTGCATCTTACTGCCTCCTTCCCTTCTGCATCTGCTGGCATCTACCATCTACTTTTCCCCTCTGCTTATGTCTTTGTTCCACTGCCTCCTCTCCAGTCTTCTCTCTCCCTTTCCTACCCCTGCCCCACTTTGTCTTTGCTCCCCTTGCCTTACTTCCCCCACATTTCTTCTTCCTGTTTCTCTCAGTTCCTTCTTAATTCTTTCCCTTCTTTTCCTGGCTATGTCCCATGTCCACTTCTTCTGTTCCTCCCTTCCTTTTCCTGTCTCTTCTTCTCCTCCTTTCTTCTTTTTCTTTCTTTCTTTCTCCCTCTCCCCTTTCCCCTCCCCCTGCTCCCTTTCTCCCTTTATACCCTTCTATCCCTCTCTCCCGCTCTTTCTTCCCCCTCTCTCCCCCTCTTTCCTCCTCTCTCACCTCCCCCCTCTCTCCCCTCTCTTTCCCCATCTCCTCCTCTCTCACCCACTCTCCTACCCTTTCTCTCCCTCTCCCCTCTTTCCCCCTCCTCCTCTCCTCTTCTCTCACACTCTCTCTCTCTCTCTCACCCTTTCTCCCCCCTCTCCCCTTTCTCTCCTGTCTCCCCTCTTCCCCCTCCCCCCGTTCCCCTCTCTCCACCCTGCCTTCTTTCTTTTTTCTTCCCCTTTCTGTCTTCACCTTCAGTGTCACCTTCATCTTAATGATCATCTAATTATTTTTTTCTGTCTGGCCACATAGTTTTTTACTTTTTATTTCCTTCAGTAGAGACTTCAGTCCTACTTTCACATCCTTTCTTCAATGGTTTTAGTTGCATTCCATGTGAGAACAGCTCTGATTACCCCACTTGAAGTTAGCAGGAGCTCTCATATAGTTGAAAATATGCAATGACTTCTGCAAGTGGTGAGCAGAATGCCTTTATTTCTAGTAATATACCTAAAAACATCACTAGGAATCTATTCATGTTTTCTGGTTGTGGTGCATCAACAGTATGCTCATGGAAACGCTGGAGAGAAAGCATTGAAGTACATGTGGAGTTAAGAAGGATGGACAGAGTATCGATTGAGAAAGAATCCATGTGGGGAATTGGCTGGAAAAGTACTACACTTTCTTTTGGTGACCAAAAGACTATTTTTATTTTATAATCTTTTATTTTATACTATTTTATTGTATTTTGTGATTAGCTATCCTTATGCAGCTCAGATTGCCTCTGCTTCTCAAGGCATGCACTACCACATCCTGTTGGAACACTCAAGTGTTAATTATCTCATTAACTGATTTGCTCAAAATTGGATTAAAATTAAGGGTACAGGAGCAGTGAGTTTTATTTTAGTTTTGTGAAGGGCTTACTAGCTTTCCAGGTAGTAACTGATGACATTCTAGTTACAAGAGTCCTATTCTCTTGTTGAGGGTTAGGCTGCCTTGATGGCCAGTCTGTTCAGTGTTGAGGATGTTATCAACTTTTTTGCTGGCAAGCCTAAATTTATCCCATCTTTCCGTCAGGATACTTGCCTTCTCAGTGATTTCCTTTGTACAAGAAACCATCTGATTCTCTTTCTCTCCAGTAGAGTGGTTCCTGGCATATAGTGCTCACTCTGTTAAGTGCTTATTAAGTTGCATGTGGGGGCACAGAATTGGAACGTTTATCAGGGAACCAGATAAACTGTTCGTTTAATGGTTTATAATTTCTTCTCAAATGTGTTGAAATATTTGCTTGGGACATTTGTTTCCTCAAGGTTACAAATTATGCTGTGGAATGTTTCCTGGAAAGGTTTCTTCAGAGAAGTCTGTTTCTTTACCGCTCTTGGTTTCTCATCTTTGGGTGTACTGTCTTGCTCTTGCAAGACTTAGTAGACCCTCTGCTGGGAGACTGAACTGCCTGAAGGTGATTCCCATTACTATTGCTTTAGAACAATCTGCTTTCCAGAGTGAGCATTTCTCATTCTTTCTTGCTCTTCTGGCTCTTCCTGCTCTGTCTCTCTGTGGTTTCATGCCTCTTGGGAAGTGTTTGGTCCTTTGTGAGTGTCCTGGCTGCCTATATTATCTGGGGTTGGTCTACATTGCCTTCCATCTGTCTGACTTGTTATGTTTTACAGAATAGTAGAGAAAAATTCAAGTTAAGTGCTCAAACTTTTCACACAAACATTCCAGTATACTATTTTTTTCCTAATTTATATTTTGTTAGCAATTGGCTGAAAAATCGGTATTAGAACAAAGGAAATTAACTCACTAAGGAGTTCTCTGAACAGAGAAATACACAGATTCTTCGTGGTTATAGAAAAGGTGCACATTGCTTGTGGTGTATTTTCCTTGACAGTCTGATATAATCACAGCATATTATGCAAATGTTGGGAGTATGGAAGATGGCTTACAGCCTAATGTACAAGATATTCTTTATACATTCTTAGTTTGAAAACCTTACATGTTTACTTTAACCCTTAACCCTATGGCCTTTTTATTTCCAAAACTACATCAGACTAGCCAGTTAACAAACCAGCTAAGCAGCCAAGCAAACAAATACTGGTTTGGCTGTAACGTAGTATTCACTATAAAGTATACAAATAACACAGGTGTGCTTGTTTATGGTTAGTAATAGAGGGAGGAAGTCAAACACTTGGCAGTTGTTAGTGTTCACACTTGTGGTGACATCAGGTAGCCGGAGTGTAATGATTTCAGTGGTGTTACTTCAGTACAAGCCAACAGTCAACAGGATACTGGTTTGAATGCTGCTGCTGCTTATGGCCTGGAAGGTAACCATGGAGAGACACTTCCTTTTGAAAACTGGTCATGGTGCAGTGTGGGTGCAATGTGAGGAGTCTGTGTTTGGTCTGGTAGGACACACAGGAGTCACTGAGGTAGCTGTGTGTAGGTATGCTAGGACAGACACACAGGAATCACTGAGGTAGATGTGTGTCTAGGTCTGCTAGGACACACAGGAGTCACTGAGGTAGATGTGATGCACCTCTCACCTACATATTCTTTTCTCTATCTTTTTATTCATGTTGCTGGGTAAGCCTTTGGGTATTTAAGTTCTGAAGAATCCATATGTTCCGAAAGTTGAAGTAGTTGTAGTATGTGCCATCTTACTATTAACTACATCTTGACAAAGCATACACATGGTGTATTTCATTCTTGGACTGGCTTTATATTTCCTTAAAATTTCTTTCCCAAATAGATTTCTGTTCACGTTTATTTAAATATGAATTGCCATTTTCTATTGAAAGAATGAACAATACCATATATATATATATGCATGCTTCCAAATCCCAAATTTTAAAAAGTCACCCTTTTCCTTTTATAGAGGTAACAACCAGTTTATAACATCCCTTGTTTTTTAGTTGTACTGTGACCTAAGTAAGGGATGCATTCAAAAGGGAATGTGCCATCAATGCCAAAGGATACTGGGTGAGCTTTCTGTTGTAAGAACTGCTTACTATCATCATGTTGCTAGAACATTTGGACTTACTGTGCTGCCACCTCTGTAAGAAGAATTGCACCCACTCTGATGGGATCCTCATTCACACTGCGATTGTTAATTATGAAGAGTTTCTTTTAAAATTGGATATATAAGCAATGGCAGTATCAGTGTTTTATGACAAAACAAAAGAAGATAGAGAACTGAAATGTTGATTTTAATTTGTGTCTCTTCTTTAGTTGGCAGTAGATTTAGTTGTATTCAAGATTCTTGGATGTGACAGATTTTCACAAAGCATCTAGACCCAACCCTTGACTTCGAAAAATGTGGTGAAATGTCTAAGGAGTGGTCAGTTCTGTAGAGATTAGGTTGCTGAGAGTAACTGGGACCTCAGAATTTCGCATCCTTCTGCACTGCATTCTTATGGCATAGGGCACAGCTGCAGCGAGGTGCCATCTGTGTCACTCTGTTCATAAGTATGATAAATTATTCTACTTTTTTAGTGTGGTCACAAAGTTCTGGTTTAATGTTTCTAGTGTAGTTTGGCTTTGTGAGGTATGTAAGTAGTTGATACCTGGAAATGATCAAAGCCTTAATTTTTTTTTCTCTGTCAAAGCTTACTGTGTCTGAGAATTTGGTTATTATGATCTGTCTTGGATTGTGGCCAGATTGGTGTTTTTACTTGATGTAACCTTAAGAACACTGGACTATGGTGCTCTCAGGTAATACAATGGCTATACTGTTTCTCTATTTAAAGCCTTTTTCTTTTGGGGGTGATGATGGAAAAGTGTTAACTTATATTTTAGTAAGGCAAACACAATCTTATTGGTACTAGTATTTATTGGAAAAATCATTGATTGGCTTAGTAAACTTTTGTGTCAATAGCATTTTTCAACCTGATGTTCCAGGCCCGGGTGCTATGTTGGCATTGTACTGGGTGGGAATGTGAGAATGTGAGCATATGTACACGCAGTGCTTGCAAGAGATACATGGTAGGTTCTTTTTACATTAGGGGGTGGTGCTGAGCTGCAGTACTTGATACTGCCTGTTGATTGGTTGGCTTTTGTTAGCCTGTCCTTGCTCAACTACTGGGTTTCTGAAGATGTAATTGTAACCAGGTGTGCCAGGTCAGGGTAGAAAGCAGTTTTTGGTGTTTTTGGACTAATAGTATGTTACATGTCTCTGTGTGTGAGTCATAAGTAAAGCACTTTGTAAAGACAGAGGGGAAGTATGTGCAACTGCTGTCAGAAACTTAGGTTTTGATTTAGTTTATGTGTGTATTTGCAATTAGAAATATCTGTGTAGTTCACAGAATTCCTTTCTCTTTTACTTAAAGGACTAGGGCCTCCTGGTAGAGCTCACTATTAGATCTGGTATTAAATGTTAAAAACTAACATTAACTCTCATTTACTGCAAGTAGCTTCCTCACTGCTCAGTATCAGAATGCTTTGCTTTGTTCACCCTTGAAGAACCACATGTGTATCTGAGTTTTGAGATGCCTGCAGAGATTCTTGTTATCTTCTACAGTATTCATACTTTCGCGTCTGTCTCATAGTGCCATTCGCTTTGTTTCATGGGTGTGAATGAGGGAGCTGCATTTGTAACACATACGGACTTTTATGCTTGATTTATGACCACATGTAGCCCCGGTTTTCTACTGAGAATGATCCTTATTGTCTTTGTGGACTAACTCAGTGCAGAAGCACTTGTCTGTTTTGAGCTAAACCAGACCTCTTGTAAAAAGAATCAAATTATTTCATCATGTTGAAAATGAAAAGCTATAATTACTTGTAATTAGACTTCAGAATTTTTGAAAATCGAGGAATTCTTTTCCAGAGGTTTAAGATCACTCCAAATCAGTGCCTTTGGAAAATAGGAAATAATTTTCTGTTCAATTTGAAATTGATTTAATTTATGCCTTTGACAGCTATTTTGCTTTGATATTTTTGTAGTGGGAATCAGAGAACTGTTGGTCAGAGTTGTAATTTTCTGTGACATCATATACTAGCTTGTGAGAAACTCGCTCTCCTGCTTTTGATGAGTTTCTGAACAGCCTGCATGGTAAGAGATGCTCAGTAATTATTTGTGAGCCTGCAGGTTAGCGGCATTTCTTTTATTCAGAGGATCCTTCCACCACCACCCCTTCTCCCCCATACTGGGAAATCTGTATGGAGTCCTGTAATTTCTGTTTTAAATGGAGCTTTAAGAGAAAGTGTTTTTTTTCTCTCCATTAGTATATCACACAGGCAAATCCTTGCACTAGGATTATATGGATTTTAGAATGGATGGCACATGTCTGTAATCTTAGCCTTTGGGTAACTGAGGCAGGAGGATTCCTGAGAGTTTTATGTCAGCTTGTGGCTATGTGATATTGCGAGTTTGATGGCAGCCTGAGTTACATAGTGGGACCATTTTCAAAAAGCAAAGACAATATGGCTTTTGTTTGTTCACCTTTTTCGCACTGCGTGTTGAATGTACAGTCTGCCCTTAGGAAGTAAAAGCTACTGATGGATTGAATTCTTGAATTAGGTGATCATTGTGCATATAAGTATCATATAGACATGTTTTGAGCCAGTTACCGCATACTGTTAACCATCCTTTACATCTTCAAGGTTCCCCTCTCCCCCCCAGATTTCTCACTTTGCTATGCCTACTTCTACATCCCTACACCATTGTCTGGGTCTTGTGGTTTGAATAAGAATACCTCTCATAGGTTCATATATTTGAATGCTTAGTCATTCACAGCTTTGTCCATTTGGTTCTGGCCTCAGAGTCAAGGATACAAGAAAGGTGTCATGGAATCTCCCTTCCTATCTAAAACGGGCTGCTGGGGCCAGGTGGACCCTTTATGGAAGCCTACAGGTGAGCCTGGCTTATGTTAGATCCACAGGTGGTGTAGATGCTAGAGTCATGTGATACCTGCCCAGGAGAGCTGCAGACTTTGGTGTAAAAATGGCCCAAGAAAGAAAAATGAGTTTCAGTCAACAAAGCTGAAGTTAGTTGGAGACCTAAGAGTAGTCTGACATCTGATGCTAATGCAGAATGTGGTGTTTGCCCTACTGGTTTTAGGTCTTGCTTTGGTCCAGTATTTCCTACCTATGGAATGATAGTATATATATTTTCGGCCATTGTATGTTGGAGGCATGTGATCTGCCTTTTTATTTTGATTTTACAGTTAAGAGATTGCATGAGTCACAGAAGAGACGTTGAAAGTGTTGATGCTATGATTTATTGGAAACTTTTGAAGTTGGGTATTGAATGCATTTTTGCGTTATGGAATGACTGGAAGCCTCTGGCGGCCAGGGAGTGGAGTGTGGCTTTTGAACAAGAATGGTTCCTATAGGCTCATACATTTGAATGCTTAGTTATGAGGGAGAGGCAATATTTGAAATCATTAGAAGGGTGTGGCCTTCTTGGAGGAAGTGTGTCACTGGATGTGTATTTTGAGGTTCCAAAAACGTACTCTAGGCACAGTGTCTCTCTCTGCTGCCTGTGAGTTAGGATATGGAACTAACTCTCAGCTACTTCTTTAGCACTATATCTGCCATCTTCTCTGACATGTGATAATGGACTAAGCTTATAAAACAAAACTGTAAGCAAGCCCCCAATTAAATGATTCCCTTTGTAAGGGTTGCCTTGGTCATAGGGTTTCTTCACAGCAATAAAGCAATGACTAAGGCACTTGGCATGATCATTATAGACATTTCTTAATATTCACCATCATAGTCTTTCAAAACTTTGTATATTGCTTCCCAGCTTTTATAGTGTGTAGAAAATTTGCACAGCTTATATCATCTGATTCTGCTGAGCACCTTCGATGTCAAAGCCTCTGTCTTTCCTTCTGTCACTCACAGTGTCCTGCTATAACCACTCCCTGCCAGCTCGCTGCAGTCACGTCACACTCCTCCTTGCTTCTACCATTTCTGATTCAGTTAGACCTACCATACTGTCATCAAAAATACAGACTCAACATGTCTCATCTTTATTTCAAAACCTGTGTTTGTATTTTGCTATTTTTGACAGTTTCCCTGTTCTCACAGATTTGATTATTTACCAAAAGATATGATTATTAAGTAGTCTATAAGAAAAGATCACAAATGGTATATGTCTAAATCCCAAATTCAGCACTTGTAGCTCAATGATTTGGGTAAATACGTCGACTTTTTGAAGCTTTATTTTTTTTTATCTAATAGAATAATTAGCTGTCTCTACCACATAGACGACGACTTTTTGTTGTGATGGTCTAACACAACAAGGCCTCGCATGTACTCCATGCCTAAGTGTGCTCATTTCGTTTTCTTTTCCTTTTCCCTTTCCTCCCCTTCCTTCCTTCATTCTTGCTATTTCTCTCTGTGTAATATCTTTTTTCCTTTTATCAAAAGTACATTTCTCCCCAAGTATTATATCCTGATTAGAGTTTCCTCTACTTCTGCTCCTACCAGTTATCTATTGAGGGATACAGCCGAGGTTGTTTCCAGTTTCTGGGTATTTTGAATAGAGCTGCAATGAACATGGTTTAGCAAGTGTCTCTGTGGTAGGATGAAGTGTCCTTTGGGAACATGCTCCAGAGTGGTATAGCTGAGTCTTGAGGTAGATTGATTCCCAGCTTTCTAGAGGAACTGCCACAACTGATTTCCATAGTGGCTGTACAAGTTTGCAGTCCCAAAGCAATGAATTAAGTGTTCGCCCTACTCACATCCTCCCCAGAATGAGCTACCACTTGTGTATTGTTCTTAGCCATTCTGACAGTTGTAACATGGAATCTCAAAGTAATTTTGATTTACATTTCTCTGATGAACTAAGGATCTTGAACATTTCTTTAAGTGTGCATTGGCCATTTGGGTTTCCTCTTGAGAATTCTATGCTTGATCTGTACCTTGTTTTTAAATTGGGTTGTTTTCTTGGTATCTTTTTTTTTTTGAGTTCTTTATATATTTTGAATGTTAGCCCTCTATTGGATATGTAGCTGGCAAAATCTTTATACCATTTTGTAGACTGCCCCTTTGTCCTAATGACAATGTTCTTTGCTATGCAGAAGACTACCTGCTTTCAGTTTAGTGGCCTGCAGGTTCCTAGGGAATGCCTTCTGTTATTGAGGATTGGGTTAAGGGATGAGTTGGGGGAAGGGAAATTAGAGGGGAAGATCTGAGCGATCCACTGGAACTGGGGCAGAATGGAAGGGGAGGCTGTAGCAGGTGGTGTAGTCTGTTTTATAGCTGAGAGCCAAACTGAGGTACTGGATTTCCAGAAGAGGCCAAGGTGAAGATCTGCAGTTAGCCTACCTGCTTCTCTTCCTGACATCTACTTCTTTTACTATTAAGGTAAAGTTGTGAATATGAGTGCTGGTCATATGGCTCAGTGGGTAAAGATACTGTTCAAGCCCTCTATCCTGATGGTTGATTTTTGGAGCTTAAAAGGGAGGAGAATGACTCCATGGAGTTGTCCTCTTATTAACTCCTCCAATAATAACATATAGAGTAAAATAAACAGACAGTTAAGATATCCACAGGAGGGGATTGAGAGATGGCTCAGCTATAAGAGTACTGCTTACTCTTCTACAGGTCCAATCCCCAGTACCCACATGTTGGCTCACAACCACCTATAACTAAATCCTAGGGATTTGACATCCTCTTTTGGCTTCTGTGGGTATGTAGTGCACAGAGATATTTGTAGGCCAAATACATATACACACTAACAATAAATAAATAAATAATAAACTTAGCAAGATATTTTTTATTTTATTTGTATTATATATCCTTATCATTTTCATCCTTTATTCTCCTGTCAAATTCTGCCTCCCAGATGCTATCATATCCTCTTTCCAACTTCATATCTTCCTTTTTAGAATATATTTATTTTAATCCACAGAGTCTAGGGAATTTTTAAAACTGTGTACCAACTTTTTCCTGAGGAGGACTTAAACTGTTGTCTGTCAGTCTATGCTCCTGTTAAAGACACGTTTGTGATAAATATGTTTGGAAAATGAAGTGTTAAACAAAGACACATTTAAAGAAATCTTAGCTCTGTTAATGTTTGTATTTGTGGTATAAATGTTTAAAAAACACTGATTTTATGTGTATTTTATGTAGTATTGAACATTTACAAGGTACCATTACTGTTTAACATGGTGAAGATCCAGTAGTTAACCAAACATACAAAATTCTGGGTTTTATGCAGTTCACATTCTAGTACCATTACTGTTTAACATGGTGAGGATCCATTAGTTAACCAAACATACAAAATTCCAGGTTTTATGCAGTTCACATTCTAGGGGGAAGGGATATGAACAGCAGACAGCTTCAGATTAAATGTCCAGTGTGGAGACTGACACCATGAATGCAGGAGAGGTTGGAACCAAGTGAGAGGGTGACTGAAAACAGCAGGCAGGGCACTGAGGGAGGGCGGGATTCCTTGAAAGGCTGACTTAATTGTGTTATCTTTGAGGATGTGTTTTTCACAGGGAGAAATTGCATCATTATATAAAGCATTATATAGATAGGTATTTCAAGCAACTTTAAAAGTAAAATCTATGTATCTTTGTCAATTACCTCTCTGCTAATGGTCAATATAATTCAAACTCTTTCATATTTGGAACTTAGCTTGCACCCATTTATTACAAAGTCAATACTTACCTTAAAATTAAAAAGATTAGTAACTACATGGCATTAAAAGTATTAATGCTATAACCCATCTTGCATATGGTTTCAAGCATGCAAGAAGAACGATTTTTACCTTGTATTTATGGCATATGGAATGCTTAATCTTTTTACCACTGTTAATTGGTACGTTTCTAGTAATTATAAAATATTTCAAATATATATTGTTCTTCTAAACTTAAAAGATCAAGCTTAAAAAGAACTGACCTGTACTTGTATAGATTTTTTTTTAATAAAATGTTTTAGATCACTAGAAGCCCCTCCCCCCCTTTTAAATGAAATATTCTCCTGGTGGATGTGAAGTCCCTGATGGCTTCTCTGTTTTCAAAGTAGTATCTGATGGCTACTCTGAGAGCTGCTTGCATTCCACAAGAGGACTTGTCCCTTAAAACAGTTCATGACTCAGTCATACATTAACCACAGCTCTGAAACCACAGCTGGTCATACATCACCCCATATAAATGGCAGATAACACATGGGATGTGCAGAGTATCATTCTTGATAAGCTGGGTATTGGCAGTTGAGCGGTACAATTGAGGGCGTGCTTCTGTCAAGATGAATTTCATAAGATGATAGAGTTCTCTTAGCAGGAACCTTAATATTGAAGTAAGAATCAGATCAAATTATGAACTTGCAAAGTTACGGGGTACAGAGGAAGTGTGGGTTTTGAGACAGGGAGAGTCTAGCTTGGTCAGATTTCTGAATTATCTGATGGATGGAAGTAGACATCTGCACCTCTGGGGATGGTTACCTTCTTATTCACTTGGGTTAGAATTATGGAGCCTATTTTTTTCTTTTTTCTGTTGTATTTTTTACAATTCATAAATTTTAGTTTGTTCAAACCTTCAGTTAAATATTTAAATATTTTGTTATAACATTGAGACATCATCCTTCAAAGTTGATTTAAGTGTAGAGATCCCACCCCCAATAAAATCCCACTTTGAGTAATGTGTACAGTATTCTTTATTATCGTTATTGCTGTCGATGTCGTCGTTGTTGTTGTCATCACCATCATGTTAATAAGTTACCTTTGAGTCTTGCTAGGATGTACATGCATGGAACAATCATTCCACTTCTTCCACTCTAGACCCTGTCCTCTTAGCAATGCTGTGGCTCTCACTTGGGAGTGAGGCTAATTTTGGCAAAGCCTGGATACATTTTTGGTAGTCAGATGAGCATTTCCTGCTGACATCTTATAGGTAGTAGCTGGAGATGTCTCTCAACTTTCCCAGTGTTTCTGGTAGATTTTATGGTGGTTAAAGATATCTGGACTGGGAGGGTGGGAGGTTGAACTTCACCATGACTTCCGCATGATACATTTGGAAACCTTTGATATGTACATTAATAAGAGTTCATAAACTGTGTGCCATGGTACAGTGTACCACAGTCTGTCCACACTCTCATGAGTTGTGAAATGCTAGATTGTTTCTAGATTCAGGAGATTATGAACTATGTTTACATACCCACAAATGACTGGTGCCTGTCTGTGTGTAAGAACATAAATGGTGTACTGTGCTTCTTCGTTCTCAGGGAGAGTTCTAGGTGGTTCTATCTCCATCTGCACTTTGTGTAGTTGTGTTTTTCTTTTAGCTGTGATGCTGTGCCTGTCATATTATTTTATACAATTTAATTGGTGTTTCTTTCATGACTGATAATGTTGATATGGTTCTTATGCAAACTTGTTACTAGTACTCTTTGGTAAGGTATCAAAGTACTTCTCTAAATTTCAACATTGGGTTTGTCTTCTTACTGAATTTTGAACATTATGAATATAGGGTTGATTGAAATTACAATTTCATTTTTAAAATATTTTTCTCAATCCAAGACTTATACTCCTCCCTCCCTCCCTCCCTCCCTCC
>NW_021604634.1:4309955-4340603 GCF_004785775.1 Grammomys surdaster | reverse complement strand
CTTCCTTCCTACCAGTGTCATTGGAAGAACAAAATTTCTTAATCTTGATCAAGTCCAATGTATTTTTCTTATGGTTTGTACTTTTTGCTTTGTATATAAAAATCACTGCTTAAGCTAAGAGAACACAGAATTTATTTCATGAGTGAAAGTTTTTCTGTTCTTAAGTTTAAACATTAAGGTCTGTCTTCAGTTTTAAGTTATTGTTTCAACATTGAACTCTTAATCATAGTTTGTTTGTACATAAGACTATTCAAGTTTAAACCTTTTTTTTCTTTCTTTCTTATTTTTTCCTTTTGCATTGTCTGTATAGAATAGTCTGCAGAGATCTGACATGTAACTGTATGGAGTCTTTCAACTCATGCGTCTGGTGTGTCTTTCTGTTGCTATTTTTTATGTCTCTCATTAGTGTTCCTTACTTTTCTGAATGGAACTTTCAAGTGTAATTTGTTACCTATGTCCATTTGCTTCCGTCTTTTGTTCTTACTATAAATCCTCCCTCATGCATGTGATATGAACATACATTTAAATGTAGAGTGTCTTAGTTCTAGTAGTCTTTTTAGATATCTCTTAGGAGTCAGTGTCTGATCAAGTTTTTGTTGTCTTCAGTGTGCAAAGAGCATTTGAATTGCCACCTCTCCCCCCTTGCACTGAGGATGCAGTCACTGAAGTACAATACAAAATAAGTGATTGATTACAACTCATGAATTGATAGCGGCTATGCAAACAGCAGGCAGAAGTCTTGGTTCTGCACCAGCTTTTGATACACTCTCCATTCTGCTTGTGTGTTGGGAGGCAGTGTTGTTTTGCAAACCTCTAGGCAGCATTTTCACCTAACTCATGTGTGGTAGTATTTGCTAGCATTGCACGTTTCCTATTTCAAAAGAAAATGTCTTAGGAAGGAAGCCAATTCCAGTGTGTTGCTCTGACCTCAATATTCTTTAGTTTTTCAGAGATGGCAGATAACAGCTGGGGGCATCAGAGAGAGGGCAGGGTAGGTTCAGGCCTACATGGGCCCAGGTGGGATGCTGCATGGTGGGGACCTCATCCACATGTCATTCTGAGGACACTGGCACCAAGCTGTGAACGTAGGGTAGGGTACTATAGACATAGGTACCCGAAGAACCTAACCAGGTATGAGTTTTTGCTGCATTTCCTGTGAAATGCAAGGTATTTGATGGTCAAACATTTTATGCTGTATCTTAAATTAGTATTTCTTAAATATTGATTTATTAGGTTATATTTAATATAGTTCCTCAATGTGTAATGGTGTAATGATTTCTTTGTTAAATTATGTGACCTATGTTGTTTCATAGAACTTTCAGATGCTATAGACCTGGTAAAGGACTGGCATGGATGAATAATTTGTTTTCCAAGGAAACATACAATGAGCAAGAGATCAAATTGTAATTTGATCCATGGTATTTTGAAATATTAAGAAAAATAATATTAAGATAATTAATAAACCTACATTATTAGGAATAAAGGAGAAAATACTTCAGAGAAACCTGATTCAGTATGATTAGCTTGATTTACTAGTTATCATTTTTTGCTAAGGTGTTTAAAATTCAGGCTTTAAACCTTCATGATTGTATATATAATCTCTTTGGAAACCAAAATGTGTATTAAGGAAAGTATCTAATTTTTGATACTTGAAGTGTTTATAATTTTTTTCTTATTTTTGGGATATGGAAGAAGTAGGGCTTAATAAGATAATGTTCTAGTTTGCTTTCTGTTGATGTGGTAAACACCATGACTCAAAGCAACTTGGGGAGAAAGGAGTTTATTTCAGTTTACACTTCCAGGTCACAGCCTATCCTTTAGGGAAGTCAAGGCAGGAGTGATGGAAGAACACTGCTTACTGGCTCGGCTCGTTCTCCTCAGCTCTTGGCACCTGCTCATTTTTCTTACAATACCCAGGACCACCTGCTCGTGGGTGTGTTACACTGTTCACAGTGGGTTAGGGTTTTCCTTCTCAATTGTCTATGAATGGCAATATGCCAATCTGTTTGAGACTGATTTCATTTGACACTCCTTCCTTTGGTTGTGTAGGTTGACAAAAATAACCAGTGCAGATAATCTCATGCTGACTTTTGCCGACAAAATAGCTTCTCACAACTGGCCCCATCGTGGTCATCTCAGCTAGTGTGGCACTGTTGTTTGTTTTCTTTAAATGATCAGCCAAAGAGAAGCTCATCCTTTACTATATCACCAAATCACATTTGAAGTGATTTGTATTTATTTTTATTGTTTTGGTTTTTTGAGACAGGGTTTCTCTGTATAGCTCTGGCTGTCCTGGAACTCGCTCTGTAGACCAGGCTGGCCTCGAACTCAGAAATCCGCCTGCCTCTGCCTCCCAAGTGCTGGGATTAAAGGCGTGTGCCACCACCGCTCGGCTGTGATTTATATTTAAAACTAAAGTTTTTGTTTTCCCCTCAAATCTGTTTTGCTATCATATATTCTAGAGATATCCCATAAATTAAAATATTTATTTTATGTGTCCAACTTTTAGATAGTTGTAATTACATACAGCTATAAATACACACACATTTGAAACCAATTTTAAGGCTTCATTTCACACTATACCAGGAACAGAAAATACATGCTTTAAAATTAAAAACATATTTTTGAAAATTTTAATTATCAATGTATTCAACATTTGGTCCTTTTATGAGTAATATTTCTTGTTCTCTTATATTCTGATTTTCACTGCCAGTTATTGTGAGCTGTCTTTTAATTTCATAGCAGTTCATAGTATATGATCACTGCAGCTAAAACATGTTACTGATTTTATTGATCTTTGGCTTAGTTGATTTTTCTCTGTTTGTTCACTTTAGATTTATTATGCACATTCTCTTCCTTCTCCTTCTTTCTTCCTCCCCCTTATCCCTTCTTATTGTAGGCTTAATTGGCTGTTCTTTTTAACTGATATTAAACCCCTCTTAAAAATTTTTTTTTCTCTTTATTTATGGGCTTTGACTAAATTGACCCACCTGCCCTTTAATTCTCTATGTAGAGAAGGCTACAACGGAAAAGAGATCCACTTGTCTCTGAGTGCTAGAATTTAAGGTGTGTGGCCACCACTGTAGGCTGGATGCATCTTAAGGTTTTAAAGTCAAAAAACCTCTCCCTTGGCTTCAGTGCCACTCCAGAAATTTTTGCCGTTTTTATAATTTTTGATCTACCATTTGTCATTGCCCATAGACTAGTAGATATAGGAGTGTGCTATATGTATACCTGGTGGTGGCTTTTAGTATGGATTCTCTAGTTATTTCACACAGTGAGGACACATGTATCTATCTGTCCGTCTGTCCGTCCGTCTGTCTATCTATCTGTCTATGTCCATATATACACACACACACACACGCACACACACACACACACTATGGCTTCACAGTTGGCATTGCTACCTTCGGTGTACCTAAGGCTTTTTATTTCTCTTTCTGGCTGATGTCTTTGCCTTTTGATTAATGTAGGGTAGTATTTTAGAAGATTTTAAAGTATTTTTTTTGCCAGCTCTCAGAAGTCCTTGTATAACCATGTCACAGATGAATCTTCCCTATTAGGTGGTAGGTGGCAGTTGCTGGCCTAAGCTTATGTTGAAAGGGGGAAGTACTCTGTAGACTGAAGATTCCCAGTGCCATAGCCTCATGTTTTCTCCAGTGAGGCCTTGTCTTCTCCTACAGCAGTTGCACTGCCCATCAAACTTGCTAGGTCTTTTTCTGTAGTGAACTAATAATCATGGCTAGATAAGGGCCACGCCTTCCAGGGCTGGTCCCTGGCAGTGGTGGTTCCCCTAGGCTTCTGGAAGTGGCAAGTGGGTCTCAAAGATGTGAACGGAATTACTTGGTGACTGTAGCTTTTATTGCTGTTACGTGTGTTGATTCTAATGCTGAAAATGCTGATGAAAAGAGTGGAAATTAGATTTTATTAGCTTTGTAGTTTGATACACACACAGGGGGAGGAGAGGGAGGAAGGGAGGGAGGGAGAGAGGGAGAGAGAGAGAGAGAGAGAGGGAGGGAGGGAGTGAGGGAAGGAGGGAGGGAGGGAGTGAGGGAAGGAGGGAGGGAGGGAGAAAGGGAGAGAGAGAGAGAGAGAGAGGGGGAGGGAGGGAGGGAGGGAGGGAAGGAGAAAGGGAGAGAGAGAGAATGAGAACTAGCCCCCTGCTGATCTTAAAAGACTGTACAACATTCATGCATGCACATGTGTATATGTCACACTTGTATTTCTAGGAGTGTGTGGAGGAGAAATTATGTAATGTAGTCATACTATGGAAGCTGGTATGGAATGAGTGTCCTGTTCGTAGGTGGCACCAAACTCCTTCATGGTGAGACAGTAATTAGGAAGCAGGCTATAGTGTCACAAGCATTCTTTACATCCGTCTTCCTTAGGGTTCCAGTATATATGTTCTCTTCTGATTTCTTCAGGTTGAGGCTGTATAGCACAGAAAGAAACAAAAGTTCAGTTAGGAAACATACTGAGTAAAACGGAAACTTACAGAAGTTTTTAAAAATATGTTTAACGTATTTTACAGAGGTCTTTAGAAAAGACTTAATACTCTGTTAATGGCTGCTGCTTTGGAGAGCTTCATCTTCAGAGGGAGCATAATAGAGCTATTCTCTGTAGTGCTTATTGTACTAATAACTTTACATTTTAGTTAGAACTTTACCCAGCCTTGGAACTTGACGTGGAAGGTAACACTTCCCTCATCCACCTTCCTGGATCTTCCTTTGTTCACACTGGTCTTTTCATTTTAGGCAGGCAGTGTCTGTATGTGTATGTTCTTGTGGAAAGAATATGTATTCTTGCTGTATAGACTAATGTTGGTCCCAGTAGTTTTCATGGAAAACCAAAATACAAACTAGCTTTTAATGTGGAGTATGATAACCTAAAAGAGATTTATTTTGAAACTAAAATGTGAAAAAAAGATTGCTTTATTGAGAAAGTGATTTGATTATAATTTTATAATAAGGTTTTTAGTTTTCTAGGCATTCTCTCTGAGCTTAAATTGTTTAAATATTAATGACAAACTAAAATGACATTTTTCTTTTTTAAAATATAAATGGCTGATTGTTTTCATTTCTAAAGTCATAGAGAAATCATGTAATTCATGACCACACCATGTATTTGTTTATACCATAGAATTGTTTTTTATCTACCATGTTTGGTGACTAACATTCAAGAAGAAAGCACAGCTTGAAAAACCTACTTAATTAAAAATTAAACGTTGAATTAAAACTTAAATTATGCAAAACTAATAAGCCACATTACCAAGACTAACAATTAATACAATACAATATATTCAGAGGAAAGATGCTAACATTTTAACATTTGTTTTTTGTTAGAATTATAATTTGCAGTGCGTGCTATTTTTGAGCATTCATTTTGGAGAGCTCAGCATGTCTGAAACAAGGCATAAATAAGTCAATGATCTAGACTTTTAGTTGTTACAGACTTGCTGTAGATTAAAATCTTTAGCAGCACAGATAGTTATAACAGTGCACTTGTCATCAGTGCCAGGCTCCTATCAGCAGGCTTGATTACATTTGCTCCTAGTAACGTACAGGTCAGCAGTGGAGAGATGCCTTTTACTCACAGTCCTGAAGTAGTCCTGGTTTGCTTGGAAATTTTTCTCTGTGTGTAATGGATTTAAGACCAATAATGACAATTACTAAGGTTTTCAAGGCAAAGAACTTTGTACAAATAACTATTAAATGCAACCAAGAATGTCTGAACTTAAGAAAATAGAAGCCATTTTAAAAATCCTGTTATTTAGCAAAAGAATCTTAAGTATATATTGCCTTTTAAATAAGCTGAACACAGTAACATCTCAAAAAATGACCATCATAGCTTAGTTAATGTTATCTATTACATCATTTTTCATACTACAGTAAGCAGCAATACTTACAATACTTGTGTTTCATTTTATTGTGTGTATGGGTTTCATTTTATTGTGCATATATGTATGAATATACTCATGCATGTTGTAGTCAGAGGTTGGTGCTGGAATGTCATCTGTTGTTCTCAACCTTACATTTTAAAAACAAGGTCTCTTACTTTACTTGGAATTTGCCATTTCAGTTTGTTGGTTTGCCCCTTTGCCCTGGGATTGTCTTGTTTTTGCTTCTCCCTTTCCCCTGTTGCTGTGGTATTAGAGATCTACATCACCAAACAAAACCAGCAACAACTACTACTACTACTAATTTCTTTTCTCTCTGTGTGTGTTTGTGTGGTTACTGGGGATCTAAAACTAGGTTTTCATGCTTGTAAAGCAAGCACTTTACCTACAGAGCTATGTCCTCAGCACTGATGATTGAATTGATGTTGGAATGCTGTAAGTGCTCTGTAGTTGTTGGGGAGTAAGGAACCTGTATCTTACAGGAAAAAACTACTTTCCTCTGTTCTTACACTGAACTCCTCAACACAGTGATGGCATTTCTCCTTATTAGCAAGTAGGCTTGTCTGTAGCAGCATTTGTTAGCTAGTTATCCTCTCATTTGGTTTAGCTCTGTTGCTGTCCACTCAGAGATAGTATAGAATCCTACCGATGAAACATAGCTCCTTCCTCCTAGTTAGACAGCATTTGTAACTTCCAGGCAGTTTTCCCTTTTCTTCTGACTGGCTATGTATAGAATTGGGTTTGTACCATCTCCTTAAAGTAGGAAACCATGAGAAAGAAGTGCCTAGGCTTGACATCCTCTCTAGCATGTCATTCTGCAAAAAAAAGTGGTATTATCTGAGACATTCCCGAATCCTATTCTTGGGGAGTTTCATGGAGACTTAGTCATATGTATGTTATTGAAGCATGAGCAACTCTCTCAGAATTTTGGCCTGTATCCTCTGTTACAGTGGATCTCCCACCATGTCCTTCTGTTAAGTTGCTTTTCTCAGGTGTTTGGTCACCGTGAGGAGAAAAGTCACTATTATACCGAGGAAAGTCTGTCCAGATTCTACTTAAATCCTTTCTGGCATTCTGCCTTCCAGGTATTGGGCGATAAGCCTTCTTACTTGAGAGGAATCTATGACATAATACCTGACAAAGCTATAGTAATTTCTCCTTAGCCAGACACAGACATAAGGCGGAAGTAAACTAGAGTTCTGTGGTCATTCGGAAAAGAGAAGTGCTTTCTGTCTTGATGACTGAATCATAGTTTTCTTGGAGATAATGTTATAAGCCAGGAGCCATGGCTGTATCTGCCAACCCCTAGTATATTATCACATCACAGGAGCTTTTCCCTGTTATCCTCTGCACTCACCTTTGTGGTAGACATGTGTCAGGTCCTTAGCTGGGCACTCAGCACATGTACCAGTTGGTTTCTTACCAGTTTGACACAAGGTGAGTCATCTGGGAAGAGGAAACTTCAAATAAAGAACCACTTCGATTAGACATGCCTGTAGTTTTGTGAGGTATTTTCCCTATTAATATATGAGAGAGCCCAGCCCACTGCGAGTGGTGTCACCCCTATACGTCTGCTCCTGAGCTGAAGAGGCTGAGCAAGCCCTGGGAAGACAGCTAGTAAGCAGTAGTTTTCCATAGTTTCTGTTTCATTTCCTGCCTCCAGGCTTCTGTCTTGAGTTCTTGCCTTGGCTTCCCTGATGGTGGACTGTCAATGTAAATCAGCCCCCTTCTTTCCCTGGATTGGTTTTCCTCAGTGTTTTATCACAGCGTCTAAAAAACCTAACTAGGACTGAAGTTGTTACCAGAGACTAGGCTATTGAGAGTGACTGCCTGACTATGTTGTTTGGGGAGAACCCTGGAAGTATTTGGGATCTATGGCTGTAAAAGCTACTCGTGCTCAAAACTTAATGGGCTGTTTGCTGAGAGCTTGGAAGATAAGAACATTGAAAGAAAAGCAGCTGATGGAGCCTGGCTTGAGAAGTTCTGTAGAGAAACAAAAACTCTTTTAGGATCATTCTTGTGATTTATTTGAATTAAAAGTCTGTGTTTTATTATGAACTGGGGCTGAAAATCAGCTGTGATTAGCAAGAGTCCAGCACTCCTGAAGTGAAACCTTCACTGGGTCAGCCAATGATGGTTATTTGTGCTGAAAAATCAACAGTGACTAACAGGAAACAGCATCCTTAGACAGAGTCTTCTGGGAGTATCTCCTCAGGGTCAGGACATAGAAGCTGTAGTCCAGTGGAGACCAAGGCTTGCTTCATCTCAAGTTCGTAGCCAAACCTATTCATGTGACTGGGCCTCCCTAATGGTCTTAGTTTTGTCAGCATGGAAACTGTAGTATTGAAGGGGTCATGGAAAGACACTGAGGCTTAGCATTATGTGGTAGTGTTGGGTTCCCTCAAGAGAGAAGATGAGGACATTGGTAAAGACACAGCCTCAGTTGCAGATGAGAACCCAGCACATTTGATTGCATTGTGGCTCTGCTCTGGTTTTTCCCTTTTTGGTTAAGAAAGTATTTAATTTGTTTTTGGCTTTATAGAAGCCCAAAGTTAAGAGACTGTAGACTTTTTAAAGAGACATTGAACTTTTAAATGGTTGGAATTTTAAAAAGATTGTTGGATTTTAAAGTTACATTGTGTTATGATATTAATATAATATGACATGAATTGTTGGGGAACTCAAAGTCTACGATTCAGTAGTGATGCATTTGCTTGTCAGGTTGGCAGAAGGTCAGATGACCTGTTTGATTTTTTGTTTCTGTCAACCAGATACAAGCTATGTCACCTGGGAAGAGGGAGCTTCAGTTGATTGCCCCATTAGACTGGTCTGTATGCAAGTCTGTAAGACATTTTCTTGATTCATATTGGTACAGGAGGTCATGTACTCTGAGTGGTGATGCCACCCTTGGGCAGGTGGTCCTTGGTTGTATGAAGTGTGCTAGTTACTTGTCAGTTGATATGATTAAACATTGTGACCAAGGCAACTTACCAAAAAAAGTGTTAAATTTGGGACTCATGGTTTCTGTAGGTTAAGAGTAGGATCAACACTGCAGATAGCATGGCAGTAGGCGGGCAGGCATGGCACTGGGGCAGTACCTGAGAGCCACAGCTCAGTCCACAAGTACAGAGCAGAGAGAGCTAACTGTGAATGGCATGGATTATGAAACATCAAAGCCCACTGTCAATGACACACCTCCAAGGTCACACCTTGCAAACCTTCCCAATCAGTTCCACATACTGGGTATTGGGATATATGAGCCCATGTGAGGTGTCCTCATTCAAAACATCTTAGAAAGCAGTCTTAGCAAGCCATTTAGGGAAATCCACTAAGCATCTTTCTCCATGGTTTCTCCTGTACTTGCTTGAGTTTTTGCCTTGACTTCCTTTCATTGAGGACTGTGTTTGGGATGTGTCAGTCAAATAAAACCCTTTTCTCCTTCAGTTGCTTTTGGTCAGTGTTTTATCATAGTAACAGGAAGCCAAACTAGGACGACATGAAGAGAATCAAAATAGGATAGTCAGATACCTGTAATAAGGGGGTACACAATGTAACCCCAGAAAGACCCAAACTGTTAACAGTGTTGTAATGTCTCAGATTATTCTTGGAAGTTTGTCCATGGCTTCTTGAGGTCACAGAGGGTGGGTGGATTGTGACGAGTAGATATGTAGGTAGGAGAAAAACATCCTTATGAACTTCTAATCCTATATATTTCTTTTCTTAAGTACTTCCCACTAAGAAGCAGTAGTGTCTATTGGCGAGGATATCCCTTTTAAAACATTTCTCTAAAGAAAAAGGAGTGGTATGTACTGGCTAATTTTATGTTAACACAAACTAGATACATATCTGGGAAGAAGGAATCATAATTGAAAAAAAGCCTCTGTACCATTGGCCTGGAAAGTCTTATTGCATCTTATTGATTAATGACCAATATGGTGTGGGGGTGGTGTAGCAGCAGCTCTGTCCACTGTGGGCAGTACCATGCCTGGGCAAGCGATCCTGAGTTGTATAAGCAAAGAGGCTGAGCAAGCCACATGGAATAAGCCAGTAAGCATTCTTCTCCATGGCCTCTGGCTTAACTCTCATTTATAGGTTCCTTCCCTGCCTTCCTTCCATGATCTGACCAATCTGTTATATGAGCCAACTTAAGTTCAGAGAAGTTTTGCTGGTTGCTCATGTACATGTCTCCCCCTCTCCTGGAAAACCTTTCCAATGATAAAAGTTGTTAATGTGTATCTTAAATGTCTTGAGGTCTCCTATGTCCTTTAATGAAAAGCAGTTGTAGATGAGAGGCCTGATTCTTCAGGGAAGATGGTTGATGCCTAAATTAGAATTTTGGCTAATTTTGAGGTTTAGAAATGTATCCAGGTACTCTGATTGAAATACATCATTTCATTTTGTTAAAGGTATGAAGAATCAGGGTAGCACATAAAAGCACAAAGAAATGATTTAGTAAATGTTTGGAAGCTAACACACATTGGACTTGGTGCTAGTTTTAGTTTTCGATTTACTATATTTGGACCCACATAGATATTTTCAGTTGGTTGTATAGGCTTATGTCAAGTAGTTTAGCTATTAAAAGAGTAAAAGTTGTATTAAATCCCCCAGTACAACATAATTTCTAACATCTTTATAATACTTATTTTATCGAAAGGCTGGCAGTAATTTATAAGTGTAGTTCTCCTGAGATAAAATTGTGTGCATATTGTTCATAATAAGTTAAGCTTATCCCTAAAGTTTGTGCCATAGTGTTTAAATTATCATTACCCCTGGCATTTATAATACTATTAGTACTCTGCTTGCATAGCTTAAATCTGGTTACTGTGCTCAAAGCATACCAACTATATACAACTTATAAATTTATATAAATATTATGGTTATTCTGTTTCCAAAAGATACTCAGATACTAAACTATATTTTGTTTGTATATCATTGTACATGGAGAGGTGTATATAGCATTTTAAATCCCATTATTTTGTAAATCCTGAACTTAGTAGTAGTTTCTTTCAAAGTAAATTTCTAAGTATGTTAGACTTAAACCTTTTTCACTTCTTGGGAGAGATGGTCTAGATAAAAACTACCTAATTAGTGTACAATGAATGATTTTATTTATTTATTTATTTATTTATTTATTTATTTATTTATTTATTTATTAGGTTTTTCGAGACAGGGTTTCTCTGTGTAGCCCTGGCTGTCCTGGAACTCACTCTGTAGACCAGGTTGGCCTCGAACTCAGAAATCCACCTGCCTCTGCTTCCTAAGTACTGGGATTAAAGGTGTGCGCCACCACTGCCCAACACAATGAATGATTTCTGTAGGGCCACATATTCAGCATGTTCTTTAGGTCAGCATTGTCTGGTGCTCCCTAAACATGGTAGCAGACCAGTGCAGTCACATCTGTTAGTTGTGTCTGAAGTGTGGTGTTGCTGAATGCAAGTACCAGCATGCTTTGCTTTCCTCAAGCAAGGACAGCCGGGCTGACTTGCCTTTTTTTCCTTTAGTCTTTAGTTTTCCTACAATGGCCTCACTTTCCCTTCTGTCTGTAAAATCTCCACTGTTTTCCAACAAAGTCATTTTTCTCCACTTTAACATTATTTCCCAAGTTGATTTCTTACTTTTGTAGTTCCTGAATGGGTGCTTGGGTTACTGTATAGGGTGGAGATAATCAGTCTTATAAGGAGGAGACTTTGAGTGGTAATACAGTTGCTTTCCAAAGCTACACAGTGGTTATGCTTGGTCTTCAACCTGACTACATCTTGAATGTGCTACAATCCAGAAATAGAGGACACACCTGCGAGAGATTTTTTTTTTTGGTTTGAAGTAGGTTAATCTACTACTAGTTAGACCTTTGAGTAAGAAGACACATACTTTTGATCTGGATCTTAGGGTGAGAAGACAGATGCTTTTGATCCAGATCTTGAGGTAGAAAGACATCTTTAATCTGATCCGGCCTCTACCATCTGCTGGCAGATGGTATATAAGACCATAAAAGAAAGTGGCTTTTGCTCTTTGCCTGCTTGCCCTTGCTTTGGTAACAAACCCATTCCTTCCCTGGCATTAGAACCTACTTCCAGGGTCTACTGAAGACTAGCCAAAGCATCCAGCTTGGTGAACTGAGCAACTTGTAGATTCTTGACCTTTCCCTATATAGCCAGCCATTATTGGATTACTTGGACCATATCCTGTAAGTTATTCTAGTAAATTTTACTCCCCCCCCCCATGAGTTCTTCTATTCTGGAGACCCCTTATTAATACAGTCAGTTCACAGTGAGTTTACTAGTTAAAGTTCATCTGTCAGTTCCTAGTCTGTAGAGGGCATGAGGGTCTTTGTACTCACAGATAAGCACTAGGGATGTTAAGCATGAGTAGGTGGCTCCTCTTCAAAGGAAGGGATTGTATATCTGTTTTTCACCCAGAAGACTGGGGATGGGTGTTGTTAATAGCCTGGTGATCAGGGCACACCCAAATCCCCTAGCCTATTATATTTATCCCAGACTCTCTCTTCCTAGACCTTTATTTTTAGCTTTGTTTTTCAATCAGTAGGGAAGATGTCACATGTTCTTTATAGCCTGGTGACCTATACACTATCTGAGACCACACCAGATCCTAGGCTCTGAAACCATCTTCATGGTAGAGGCCACATGTACTTTGCAAAGAGTTTTGATGTCGTCATGCCTTAAGCTTTATTGTGTATGTGTGATCAAGATAATTGTTACCAGGGACCTTTTTCCAATTCTATTGTACTTACATATGCTAAAGTAACCTGCTCAGGGTCAGACTCTAGAAATTTTAACCAACGTAGGCTAGGTAAGTCATGTTGAACCAGATTTTATCCTCACCTCATGCAGATTGTTCCTTAGCATTTGCAGGGACACTCACACTAGTCCAGAGAAAAAGAAGGAAAAGAAATGGGAGGGGGGGAGGGAGGGAGGGGAGGGGGAGGAAAGGAAGAAGAAGGGGAGGGATGGAGGGAGGGAGGGAGGGAGGGCGGGAGGGAGAGAGAGAGAGAGAGAGAGAGAGAGAGAGAGAGAGAGAGAGAGAGAGAGAGAGGCTGACTTTCTGACTGACTGACTGACTGACTGACAGACAGAAGGGAACTGGGGAACTGTAGTTCTGTCAGTTGGACATACCTCTGCTTAAGATTGAGCTGGGAATATAGCAGAAATGCAGAAGATTAAGGGAAGCTGAACCCTACATCAAATTTACAGCTTTTTTCTGATTTGATTTTATTTTTGTTTCTTGACATCATTGTTAACTTAAGTCTTTGGTATGCAAAGCAAAGTTTTCTTTGATTAAAACCATGAAAATGTATTTACATGTATTCTAGCTGTGCTTAGGGTTTGCTAGGTGTTTTGATCTAATTGTACCCTCCAGAATTCCTGTTGAGCTCTTCGGCCAATGGGAGCTTATTTGGAAGAAGGCATTTTGAGGACATGCAACACTTAGTTTTCATGCCCCTGTCATTAAAATACCTCATAAACATAGAAAACAAGGATTTTAGTTTGGGTTTTGGTTTTTGAGGTTTCAGGCCAAGGTTTGTGGGAGGACATGGCAGAAGATCTGCTAACACCTAACACCATGATAGTCAGCTGGTAGACACGAGGATGCTTTGAGACCTGCCCTTGCCCTTTGCCCTGTGTAGTGACTTCCCCTTCACTTACTCTTCTGGAAACACAATCACATTCACAGAGATTCCTAGCTACTTACCTCTCAATCCAGTCAGGTTGACAGTCAACATTAACCAGGACAGGAAGTGGGGATTCAATTTAATCTTTAGTGTGAGATGCTTGTACAGTAGATGAAGAAAACAGAAAAATATGTTTTGCATTCTCTACCTGGTTTTGCTTGCATGAAGCAGACAAAGCAGGTGTCAGATGGTTAGATTCTGGCAAGGGTTCTATTTGAGTCTTGCAGATGGCACTTTGGTGTTAAACATTCAGAGCTCTGAGAAAATTGATTATGCCTATGCAATTGTCTCAAGGGCTGTTTGACACCTAAACTAGCTTGCTTCTCTTGAATTTGTTTCTTGAGAAACTCATTAATAAGAGATGTGAACTATGCCTGAGGGCAAGACAGCTTACTACAGAAGTTAGCTGTTTGTGCTCCCTTTGTTTTCCCATGTGTAGTTTTTACTATGTACAAGTTTAGCTTTAGTTTAAAATTCTGTAATTTTTGATCTAAATATGTATCAGAGGCAAGTGCATGGGTCCAGTGTACTGTTTGAGGATGTTTTATTCCATAAACATACCTGACTCAAGAAAGAATATACCACTAGAAGGTTCTTTTTCTCTCTCAGGCATCATTGAGCCTCCATCCCCTCAACCATGAGCGTTAGTAAGAGTGGGCAACTTCACTTAGCAGTTTTAATACAGACTGTGCTTCTCCTGCATGCTGGCTTCTCATTTGAATCTAATCTTAATTGGACACTGATTTATGCCTCTTTAATTTTTCTTTCATTATAGGCTTTTTGTTTGTTTTGGTTTGTGTGTGTGTGTGTGTGTGTGTATTCTTGGCTTTTGACCTGATAATTTAGCCTCCCTCCACCTCTTTACTTATATACATGTTTATTGTTTTCTGTAATTTCACAAATTCTTAGAAAGAAATGTTTGCATCAGGTTCATTTTGTAAATCTTCAAATTCAAACCTAAAAGTAGAGGTTGTAGTTTAATTTGCTTATAGCTCAGCTGCCACTGTGGTTGGAATAACCACACAGGAGGTATGCTTTTGAATATTCCTCTTCTGAATGGCCTTCTGTGAGGCATTTGCTTGAGGTCGTGCCGTATTAAAGTCTGTGTATATGCTTCTGCATTGCTCTTGCAGTTGGTATCTATCAATTCAGGGTCAAGAAAAAAATCTTAGCTCAGATTTGGAAGGAAAAGGATGCTTATGTTTTGTTTGTGCCTGGATCAGTTTTCTTAGTAGATATATCTCTGACATTTACACTAGAAGGTACTCCAAATAAATATTTTAATACCCAAATAATCCATTTTAATGTAACAGCCAAGGAATATTGGAAGTCAGAAAATGACATAAAATGAACTTCTATAAGTACTTTATGTGTGTGGTTTTTAACTGATAGCAATATTTTCTAAGTTTATATATTTACTTGATCCTTATGGTAAATATTCTGCTGAAAGAAAGAAGTAAAAGAAGTAAAATTACAAAAGTAGTATAAAGTTAGTTTGTCATTCATTCCCATTGTATATTAATGAATTACTTATTAAGTAATGTATTAGAGAAGCATATTAACACAGCCATTGATTTTATGTGAATATATTTTCATGTAAAAGATTCACCCATACTTTATGTAGAAAATGCCACTGGGCTTTTGCTAAGCCAGAGGATTCTCTAAAGCTGCTTTCTTTCCTATACATATTGGATCAGGAAACTTGAAACTCATCTGGCTAACAGTTGTGAAGAAAACAGATGGAGAGAAGTTGGAACAAGAAAAGCCCACAAGCCTGAGCTGTAGTTTCTGAGGATGAGTGGATGTCAGTGCGCCTTCCTACTGTTCCACACCTAAGTGTGTAGGTGTTTTAGAAAAGACTTCACTTTGTAAGGATCTTGCCCTACATGTTCCTGACTGAGTTGTTGGAGGATTCCGATGGAGGCGCAGTAGTTGCAACCCAGCCCTCACTCTCTCCAGTGCAGTGATCTAGCAAAGAAGTGCTGTGGCACTGGAGCCACAAGATTCCTGCTCTTAAATTCCATGAACCACTCACTTGTACACAGCTGCTTCCAGCCTTGACAGCTAAGAACGTGTTCTCGCCCTGCATCTGGTTTAGTTGTGCACGATGCTCTTAAAGTGCTTGCCCCACAAGCATAAAAACCTGGGTTTGGAGCTTCCGTACTCCTATAATAGAACAGGTGTGTTAATATGCATTTGTACTCTGAGTTCTGAGTCACACCAGACAGGAGAATCTTGTATTTTCTGACTGGCTTGACTAGCTGAATAAGTGAGTTCCAGGTTCACTAAGAAACCCTATCTGAAAAAATAAGGTTGACAGTGACAGAGTGTCAACTTCTGGCTTCAGTATTTATGTACACACACGTACATATATGTCTTGGTGTACATATTCACACACAGACATGTAGACATACCTCATACACACAGTTTGTATACATATTCCACATCTGTAGCCTTTGAATGCAAATGGTAGACCAAATATGCTGTATTTCAGCACAATTTTTTCTATTTTGAATATGGACTGTCTTTTAAAATGTCTTTTGGTGTAGTATAACTCAGAAATCATTTATGTTGGTGAATTGTACTTTTGTTCTTTATTAGTGACTTAATAAGTAGAGATACAGTTAAAAATTAATAGCTAGTATCTTGTAAATAGAGAGAAAATAAATGCTGGACATTTCTGACAATATGAAAATTAAAAGAAACAGGTTAAAGAAGGTCTTGATGTGCGGTTCCGACTTTGTCTTGCAGGTGAGAACAATGTGCATATAAAGTACAAGCCCTGGTTACTATGTATAGATCAAGGAGAAGCCTGTGCTGCCTGCCTCTTTCTCTGTCTGCACTGAACTCTGTGAGCCATTCTCCTTGTCAGCTACTAAACACTTTCTTGTTTTCTCTTTTACCAAAAAATTAGGGCTAATTTGAAGTTGGATTCTGTCTCACATCTCCCCTGTCTTTGCTCATGTCTGTCAGTGTATTCTTCTAGTCACTACTGTGAAACTTATGGATCATGTTATGCAGTGATAATATGTTTAAAGATGAATGAAATAAAAATTAAAATTCTGAAGAAATTCTTCAATGTCAATGCAATTTTCATTTTTACAGAAGGCATTTTCACAAAACCATCATCTTTTGTGTCCCTGGCTTATTTTCTTTTCAGTTTTTATATTTCATTTTTGTTCATTTTGTGTTGCAGAATTTCATTACTTTAATTAGACAGTATTTACAAATATTGTTCTTTAGCATGTATTTTGTTTCTTCTGTAACTTTATCTAATATAGCCTTTGAATGATCGACAGTTATGACCTTCTGTCTTGGTACATGTTCTAGCCTGATTTTCTTGCTGTGATAAACATCATGACTAAAAGCAACTTTGGAAATAAAAGATTTATTTCATCCTACACTTGCAGGTATCATTCCTTCCCTGAGGAAAGTCAGTCCAGAAACTCAAGCAGGAGCAGAGTCAGAAATCATGGAAGAAAGTTGCTTATTTGCTAACTTTTCATGGCCTGCTCAGATTGCTTTCTTTGTTTTTTCATAGTTTATTTTATGTGTATGAGTGTTTTGTCAGCCTGCCTTTCTCTGTGTCACATTCATGCCTAATGCTTACGGGGTCCAGAAGAGAGCGTCGGATTCCCTGCAACTGAAGTTACAGACATATGTATGATCTACTCTGTGGGTGCTGAGAATTGATCGTGGTCCTTTGCAGGAGCTCTCAGTGCCCTTAACCTCCAAGCCATTTCTCCATTCCATCTGCTTGCTTTCTCACAAAACCTAGGACCACCTGCCCAGGACTGGCACTGCTCACATCAATTATTAAGAAAATGCCCCACAGATACACCCTCAGGTCATTTTGATGGTGCAGTTTCTCAGTTGAAAGTACCTCTTCCCAGGCGACTCTAGTTTCTTTCAAGCTGACTAAAAGTAACCAGCACAGCATTGGATGTGATCAAATGGGAGCTATGTGTGTGATACCAGACTTAGAAGGTTTGTGTGCTCAACTTTCTGTCCATTAAAAGGATGCCTCATGAATCCTAGGTGTGTTGTTTATCTGTGAATAGTACAGGCCATGTCCCCACTCAGGTGAAGCTCACCATCAATTTAGGAGTTCAGACAGTAAGCAGCTACTTGAGGATGCCAGCCTTTCATGAGTGCTTGACAAAAAGTGAAAACGAGGTTTTCAGTGGCTGTTTCCTCCTTCCAGACTTGTCGGACAGGCAGTTGGTTATGAGCCGCTCTATTTTGTTCATTTCAGCAGATGTGTTAATGGGGCCCACCACCTCCTTGGGTCTCCTAAGTGGGTTCATGTGTTGTTCAACTTTTGTTTGTTTTGTGTTACTTTTGATTTCACAATGATGATTCTAATGGTTTTAGGTATTTATTGAATTTACTACATTTTAAAAACACCTCATTATTAGGAAAATGTTTTCAAATTATGAATAAATTCTTCACTTACCTTTTAACTTAATTCTTTGATTACATAATAAGGTTTTTGAGGGTTTTTTTGTTTGTTTGTTTGTTTGTTTGTTTGTTTTTTTGTGAAATCTTTGGTTTTGTTTTGGGTTGTTTTGTTTTGAGATAGGGTTTCTCTATGTAGCCCTGGCTGTCTTGGAACTTACTGTGTATGGAACTCAGAAGTCTGCCTGCACCTGTCTTCCTAATGTTGGGTTTAAAGGCATGTGTCACTATTACCTGACTCCTTTTAAGTATTTTAAGAAATGAAATGGGCATTGTCTTCTTACGGAACACTTCATGATCATTTAAGACTGTTAGGCCTTCTTATGTATTGGTTTTTAAATCATTATTGTCATCAGTGTGCTATCTTCTCTCAGTGTAGGTTCTAGACTCACACTCTGTGTGCAATATGCAAACAGATTAAAACACCAGAGGTTTTTTGTTTCCTTTATGTGATCTTATTTTTTTAGTATCTTGTTAGCACGGGTCTTGAGTATGAATTTTTCAGATAACAATATCCTGTTACAATGTTGACAGTTTGGGCAAGCCTTTTTGTGTTTACAATGTGGATTGGGCAGTGCTACCATATATGAGGAGATTGGTAGATGTTTATTGAAGAAATTTTTAAGCATTTTAATGTTGTAACTTTTAATATCAAGTTTAAATGAGTGTTCAAAAACATGGTAACTTGATTGTTGAGAAAACCTTTTAGTATAAAGACCTGCTAAATTCAACACTAATTTTATTTATTGGTAGAAATATCTGCTCTTAGTTTCAACAGTGTTTTTGGTTTCTAAATTGCTATATTGCTGTGCATCATGATATAAAAATAACAATAACATTTGATGAATAACATTTCATTGTGGTGAAACAAATATCAGAAAGAGAAGATAAAAAATACCAAATGGTGTTATGTATAAATTTCTTACCCATTATAGTACAGTGCTTAAAGTTACTTTTCTAGCTGAACTTATTGCTGTTGATAAATTGGTACAAAGATTAAATACTCATACTCTTAGATAGTAAAGGCTGTATGACTCACAGAAACACATATGTCACGCTCCATGTGTATAGGTACTCGTGGTGTCATATGTAGGCTGACATCACATGCACTGCTGATCTTTTAAGGTTCTATGCATTATGCCGGCTGATCTCTTTTCTGGACTTTTCCTGTGTCCTTTGTATTAAAGATTATTTATAACTGAGTCTGACTTTTGTTCAAGGTAACTGCTGGGCTTTGAGTAATAGGGAAACACGTTGCTTCAGATATATTCTTAGGACGAGTGAAAAAAATAAAATAACTGTGGCCAATCAGCTTTATGCCTGTTGACCTTTTTCGGTTGGGACTTTTTGATCAGCTCTGAAAGGAAGAGGTGGTTGCAGCCTTCTCCGGGGGAACCTGCCTGCTGTGATAGCAGGTTCAAATCAAGCCCAGGAGTGGCCTCTCATCCTTCTGAGATGGTTCTGCCAGCTTGCTGTATGGCTGCCACAACAGTAACCCAATGCTCGACTTGATTGGTGAGGATTTACATGTGTGCTAATTAGAGTGGAATAAATGATTGGCTGTTTGCAGCATTGCCATAAAGGGTGCCCAGATGTACACACTACATGAACATAATGTGCCCGGGCACAGCGCATCAAAGTTTGTCAGCTGCATTACCTCAGCAAGCTTTGGGCCTGTCGCAGAGAATTTGTTGATAATTGTCCCCTATGATTTAGTGTCTTTCTGGGTGAAAGCGAAAGACCTCAAAATAATGTCTTGGCAAGAGAATTTTTGATCCTTCAGGGAAATAACAAAATATGCTTGAATGTAACTGGGAGTAATGAATAGATGACTTTAAGCTATGTATATTCAAATGTTGATTTCTTATGTTTTGAAAATATTTTCCAGTAAAACAAATAAAATATCAAGTAAATTGGCATAATTGAATAAATTTAATCTTTAGGAATTGCATAAACATCACTCTTGTAGGTTGAATTAATCCACATTAAAACCACCCATGCATATGTGTCTGATTAGAAATGTAATGTGGAGTTGTGGACTGAAATTTCAAAATCATATTTTCTGGAACTGAAACTTTCCTCTGTATACTTTGTAAATCCATATCCTTTCTGTCAGTGTGAAGCTAAGCCCCTAAGGTCCCTTGGTTGCATTTATGTGTAGTAACTTTAATATCTGACTTAAGTTGAAAAGCAGTTTTTTAGTTATACATTCATGGTATTGATAATATATTAACTTACACTGATTAAATGGTTACACTGCCATGAAAGTTATGAGGGAGGGACACTCTTCCAGCACAGCTAGGCAGGAACAAAGCCAGCCCCTTCCAGAGGTTGCCACTCAATTTCTACTCCTCAGAGACAGGAGCCTGATAGCATTGATTCTTTCTTTGATACTGTTGCTGCACTTGAATGACCCAATACAGTTCAGTGATAAGGTTAAGTTAATTACTGTTTCTGTGCTATGCAGCTTTCACTTGATTACTGCTGAGGAAGAGTTTGATGCCTTTTGCTTTAATTAAGCAAAAGGGAATGAACAGATATAATTGGATTTTGAAATAATCCTGTCACTATCGGGAACATCCTATGTTTCTCCCAACTTTGTTCTATGTACTTCTAGAAGCAAAAATTAGGAGATGGAACGAAAATCTTCTTTTCACTGTGTCCTGAGCTTTTATCACTTGATGTCAATATGAATGTACAAACAGCTCAGGTAATACATTTTAAAAGAATCTTGACATGAAAAATTATCTTTTGGTAACTTTAGTTTAAGATGATGGCAGTTCTGTATGTTTATATACCACACACCAATAATGTAAGTTATGATACAGTGCTATAGCTTCTGCATTTGTCATACATGTTTTAACTAGCTTTGAATTATAACAGATTTTTAACTTTAAAAGATATAGAACAGTATTTTAAGTTTTTATGCTTTTTTCTTTTGAATATTGCTTGTATTCTATTTAACTGGTTTACTTAATCATGTGTGTTTTATGCAACTTAACAGAAAAGTAAAAACAAACAAACCTTTACAATCTTCTGGTGTGACAAGATGTTACTTTTTACTGGAATGTTTATGCTCACTTGTATATTTTTATTTAAAATTTTAATTAACTCAGATTTTCCTGTTCGTGTAGTAGTGTGTGATTATCCATGGTTTTCATGTGTTTTCTAATGATCATAGCTAGGAATGTTACTGCTTTGAGATATTAGTGCTGTTACTGTGTCTTGGGTAGATGTCCATGCCTTTTCTTCAGATACCATACTGAACACCGATTGCATTGGCTGACTGACACAGCTGTGTGCTTAACAGTGGGGTTGCCTACATGACCTCTGCTCTGAGTAGCATTTTTATAGATACACTTTATAGTCATGCTGACATCAAATGATATAATAAAGATGCCTTTTAGCATTAAAGAGCTATGTAAGTTTTCATAGTTTCTTCTTATTACCCAATCTATGTTTCCTAATGTTCACTTATCTCACAAGTTGACAGTCAGTTGAGTTAATCATTGTATCTGGTTTTTCTTTTCGACATTTTGAGTAAACACATGCAATCTGAATGGAGAGTGGAAATCCTGGCTGTGTAGCAGTTAAGCTTATGGCGGTCAGATGTAAAGGAATGGAAAACATTCTTTGTTTTACTAGATAATTGAGGAGTCTTTGAGGAGTGAGCACCATGCTCTTTGTTTCTAGTTATCCTGTGAGATGAAAAAGCAGTTTAAGATGATCAAGCATCAGTCGTCTATGCCCATTCTTCACGGTTCCTATCCTATGATAGGAGCAGGAACCTTTCGAGGAAGTCACCTACAATGTACTTTTTGAGTAGTTTATGATCTTAATCTTGTTTCATTTAAAGAGTAATATTTTCAAGCGCCCCCTTAGATGTTCATGTCACTACTACACCCTGAAAGTGGTGACCATGTTTTGTGCATGGCAGCAGGGGTTCAGATTGCTGTGGTCTTAAAGCCTGCTCTTAGTTGGACTGAAAATATGAGATGACCTCAGTCAAACCAACATGGGTAAGGCGACTTGAATGTGGGAGGCTGCCAAAGAGGAGTACAGGGTGTTTGGAAGAATAGAACCCACTACTTTAAAGATGGGGCAATAGACCCTGGGCAGGTGATGGAAGTGGCATCCATAAACCATAGGGAAGGAGTCACACTTGGATGGTCACCAAAGCAGTACCACTCCACTGAGGCTCTAATTACAACTTCGTGGGAGTGGAGCTCTGACTACAGATCTGTAAGATAATGCATTTTCATGTTGCTTTTAAATCACAAATTTTGTCCTTGTTTGTTGAAACAATCCTAGTGTAGTTATCTGAAGAAAAGTTACTCATTTTGATTACTTAAAGGTGAATAATTTTATTTTTTATAAACTTCAGATTATCACCAGTTATGGTGTTTTGGCCCTGGCATGCATTATTTATATGTCTGATGTTATTGGAAGGGCTTTGGTTTGACTAGTTCAGGGCATATTATTCTGAGATTCTGACTGACAAATTTAAAATGTGGTTATTACAAAGGTTATTATATTTAAAGTTAGAAGGCTATGTTTTTTAATTGACTCCCACATTCTTAGGAACAGGCTCATGTTTTAGCTCCCTTGTCTTTCTTCCTGGACAGTGAGACTTGTGTCTATATCATCTTCAAGCAGGAAGATGACTTTTCTTCAATAATTGGTGAAATTGTGTGTGTGTGTATCCATGTGCGTGCTTAGGGAATCTTATCTGCTGACTCAGCATGCCGTAGTGTTCAGGTAAGTAGGCACTGTTGGTTCCACTTAACAAGAGAGTGCCTCATATTAGTAGCTAGGAAGCCTGAGTGTGCTCTTGGGTTCTATGGAGAGTGTACAGAACTTGATCCTGGTACAGCATTGATTTTGCCTTTCCTGGAGTTGAAGAACATTCAGAAGTCCTGATTCCCTTCACTGTGGTCCTCTTTGTAGCATTGTTTGGAATGAGATGTATTCATAGTTGTAGTTTCACATTATTTGCTTATTCTGGTTGAACATTTTAAGTTTGACTAAAACAATCATTCTCTACGTCTCTTATGCCCTGAAATGCTTGTTCATCCAGCAAATTAAATTGATATGAGATTAAGAGTGTTAGTGAGTGATGTCTTTGTTCTGGACACAGAGTCACACATTACCTTCCCTGCTCTCCTAATCCTTAGTGACAGCAGCCATCAGTCTCCACATGTCTTCTTTACAGGCTCGAACAGAGTGTGTGTCAAGAGCTGTTCTAACATGGCAGGGGTGCCTGGATTGGCCTGGGGAAGTCCCAGAAATTATCACAGAAATGTCGAGGACACATGGCAGTTTTCCTTATGTCTGTGATAGGAAAGGGCATTTGGGGCCCATGCGGCAGTGTCAGCTGGCTCTGAGAAGCTGCTGCTGTCTGCCTGATGTGTCTCTGGCAGGGCCTGGAGAGGAAACAAGGACAGGAGGAGTTCCTGAAAAGCCTTGTCTGCATAACATTGGCTTTTGTTAATCTCTCTGTGTCATTGTGAACTTGTCAAAAGTCTCCCATCCTTTATCCCTGGAATCTGTTTGAGAAACTTTGTGCTGAGGTGGGCAGAGTGGGTGACCCTGATGAAGATGCTAGGAGAGGACCCAGAAGACAAGAGGGTAGATAGATGCCTTTTTTATGACCAAGCCATGGTGGGGCTGCCAGCTGCAGGGAATGCAGCAGCAGGAGAGGGGAGCTCAGAGATTGCTTGGGATATATGGCTGGTGGCCCTGGAGAGGAGAGTGGCATGAGTCTGCTTTGGTGTGTGCTGAGCTTTTTTGGACTGTTAGTTACTGAGAAAGATGTTGAGGTGTGTGTGTGTGTGTGGGGGGGTGACCAGGATGTAAAGTGAATAAATAAATTAATGGGGAAAACAAAAGAACTGAGGTTGGAGATTGTCAGCAAGAGTCTTTGGCTGTAGTTATAAAAGGAGAAAGATGAGCAAATAAGGATGCTCAGACTCAGGGAAAGCAAGTAGAAACCTGAGGATGGGCACAGACTTTGCTGTCTTTGTCCAGGGGGCATTTGAAAGGTTTGTTATGCCCTCTTCCATGCCAGGGTTTGGAACAGAGGACACTCATGCAAGGCCTGCTGTGTGTCTGACTCATTGATTTGCGCTCCAACTATAGGCTTCAGGATTCTAAGCATGTGCTGTCAGGCCTGGCCATGTATACTTCATCCTCTTAGAAGAGGAAATGAGGGATTTGGAGTAACCACACTAAGGTTCTTTAGAATTTATTGTTAGATGTATATTGAATTATTACTTTTGTAATTCTTTTCTTTAAATTAGGAAGTGATGTCTGGATATATGTATATATACAGAAACTAGTACCGTTATGCATTTATTAAATTCCTAAGATAAACTTCAGATTTATCCAGAAGATTTTAACATTCTAATTTCTCTTTATGTTTTATGGTGACAATGTGGTTAAAACAGAGCCTCAATTAAGTTAGAGTGTGTGCTTGTGGGTGTGGGTGTGCGTATGTGTTATTTCTCAGAATTTCCCCTTCATTAAGCTTAGGCATTTGGAATACTTGGATCAAATTGTTTTGCCCTGACACATTTTTCAAGAATTTTTTTCTTTTTTTAATTTAGGGGAGATCACTGAAAGAGATTTGTCTTTCCCTGGTCTTCTTATATCTTTACAGGAATAAAACCAGATAGAGTATTATCCAATTTTGTGGTACCTGTGCAAAGATACAGTCTCATAGAGAGCAGGCTCTGCTTTAACAGAACGTGATTTCCTACTGCTTTATTATTGTTGGATATGTGGCAGTGACACCACTGAAAACATTTGAAATTTAGAACAATTTGCACCCTGTGGATGTGCGGTTTTACAATACCCACTTCTTTTGAAACGCCTTAGCATTTGAGTACAGTGTTTAACACAGTGTAACAGAATTGAAAGGAATGATGTAAAGGACCTGGCTGTGTACAAGTTTCTTAGAAGTCTTGAAGTAGTTGGAATTTGTATGTTGACACGGGGAAATCTTAAGTATGCCTCAACATAGCAACTTGGTTATATGTTTCTGCTGAGGTGATATCTATATTTTATATGCTATAGAGAAACTATCAAAAGAGTTGTTTTCTCATATCAATTGAAGCCTTTAAAAAATAAATCTGAGTAGTTTTTGCATCTGTTAATGAAACAGAGTTCTCTAAACTGGTAGCTTCATTGAAAATGCATAATTGCAAAATTAACTTGTCATGCACCCCACTCAGCAAAGTCACTTTCTCATAAGTCTGTGGTCACAGTATGGTTTTACAGTTCAGCATCTGGCTCTGTGGGGTACTGATGGCTTCTAGGAAGAAATGTACCAGGGTGAGCAATTAAAGGCAAAGTGACAGCATAAAATATGATCATTGTGGTTATCCAAAAGACACAGTTATGAATTTTGCAGATCATTGTCATTTCTCTACCCGTATTTTCTCTTGCTTTGTTAGCTTAGTAATTGTAGAACAATTTATTTTTTCTTCTAAAAAGTGAGCAAGGTTGTTTTAATTATCCTGGTACTTGTTTATGTCTTCCCTGTTTTTAGTTGTGAGACTGTAATTGTCATTTGTATTATATGTATCAAAAGTATCAAAAGGACACAATACCTTTATATTTTAGAATATAAATATTTAAAAAATAGAAATTTAGTTGTGACTAAAATTTCTTATGGTTATTAGCATTTTTATCTCATGGAAATTGTATGATATTTGCCACCTGGAAATGAGGCTTGCTGATAGTTTCCTCATAATGTCAGATGTGTTTTGAAGTGTGTTTTGCAGTATCTCGTTTGGTATGGAATTCATAGTCTGAAATGAGGACTTTTGTATGTGGTGAGGACAGTAGGTGTTTCTCCTTTGCTTTCACTCCTAGAAACGTGCTTCATAAACAGAATTGTTAGAATTCTGTTCAAACAGGTAAGAGCCTCATTCGGGAGGCCATATTTGCACATGACCATCCTTGTTCCATTGTAAGTAGGTGGCTGGTCTCTACCGGACATTGCTGCTCATCTTTCCTCTAATGGTTTACTCTAAACCATTCTTCACAAGCCATGGGAAAACTAGTGACTTTATCATTTCAGGCCAAGGTCATTCCCTTTCTTATACTGTGCTCACACTATTCCCTCTCCCATAGTAGATAGATACTTGCATGTGTTTGTGTGTATGCACGTTTGACTTTGCTATTATGTTAAACATAGCCTGCATTTGAAGGTATCTACCTTATTCATTAAATTTACTGTTATTTCTCAGTAGTCAGAAGTGCAGTATGGTCAAGCCTGCTGGTTTTTGCCACCCCAGAGCGGGGATTAAAAGTGTTTGCTGCGATGCTGGCTTTTTAATATGGGTTCTGAGGATCAAATCAGGTCCTTGCCTTTTTAAGGCAAACACTTCATCGTCTGAGCTATCTTCTCTGTCTTATAAAGTGTGTATCTACTTCCATGGTTCAGTTTTGGCACTTTGAATTTTCAGCTGTGAACTCTGAGGTGAAACAGCTCTTATGTGTTTTTTGGATGGTTGGGGCGTCAATGTTTCCCTTTCTCATGATGCAGTTCATCTCATATGTATTGAACTCATATCCAGGAACAACCAGTTTTTTTTTTTTATTACTATCTGAGTATTTCGAGGTTGACTGTTTTCAGAATAAGCCTTCTATCCACTTATGTTTTCACAGTCACAGGCCGTTACCTTCTGTACCTTGTCTGTGTGTATTTGAAAGTCTACTTGGTGAATCGAAATGACAAGAACACAGATTTCTGTAAATAAGCTGTTAAAATAATAAAAATTAATAGAATATGAGCATGACTTAAAATTATCAGCATATGTTAATTATATAGAGTGAGGTATATTACTTGTACAAAACAGTGACTTTTATGACGTCCTCATGCCTAGTATTTATCTTCTTATATAGGCCAACTTCCCTGTCCCTATTGGTTCTTTTCTGTGTTGTAATAGTCATCTTTCTATAGAATTTTAGATTTTATCCTGTGTATTCATTAAACTCCCGTACAATATGATAGATTTCATAATTCCCTCTTCACAATGCTTATCACTCATGTTGTTTATACTCAACTCCAGCATGAATGCTCATATCTTCCTGCCCACTCTTCTTCTTTCCCCCATGCAATCCCTCTTAGTTTCACCTTATCAGTGGGTAAAGTACACATACATGGATTTACACCCCACCAACAGGAACGGCTCGTACCCATCCTCAGTTCTCATGAGCGTCTGTCGTGATCTTGGCTGTTCTGATTGGCAGCAGCTGGAACATCAGTGTGGGTGTTATTTGCGTTCCTTTGTGGCTGAGGACAGTGCACGTCTGTCATAGGTTTTGACCTTTTGAGAACACATTGTTCGTTTATTGATTTGCTTTCTTGTGTTCAAGGTTTTGAGTTCTCTACATACTCTAGCCATTAATCCTCTGTCAGATGTAAGTAGCCAAAGTGTTTTTCCCCATTCTCTATAGCTTTTCATCCATAGCAGGTATTTATCCCCTGTACTGAGTAAAAGATTTAACATTTTTTGCTATTATTTCCTTGTGTTCTTGAAGTCATTTTCAAAAATTCCTTGTATATACCAATTTTTGAATTGATTTTCAACCTTTTTTTTTCTACTAGTTTTAAAATTTCAGGTCTTTTATTGTTTTGTCTTTGAGACAGAGCCTCTCTAGTTAGTCCTATTGTCCTAGAATTAGCTGTGTAGACTAGGCCAACCTCAAATTCACAGGCATGTTCCTGTCTTTGTCTCTTTAGTGCTGGAATTAAAGATATGTACCAGCATGCCTGGGGAAAGTTTCAGGTCTTATATTAAAGTGGTTGATCCACTTGAGCTGTTTTTTTTGTAGGGTGAGTGGTTCAGAACCATTTGTTGAAGAGGCTGTCTTTTGTAATGCATGTTTTTGTCATCTTTACTGAGAATCAGGCCTCTGTATCTACATGAGATTGTTTCTGCTCCTTCTATTTTGTTGATTTACATGTTTGTTGTGCTAGCATTTTACTGTTTGTTACTATGGCTCTGTAGTATACTTTGAAATCAGGTATCATAGTACCTTTTCAAGAATTGTTAATTTCACACTTTCTCTTTTTAGGGTCTACAGTGCTTCCTTCCATACAAAGTTAGAGTGTTTTATTTCCCTTCTGTTCCTGTGAAGAAGGCCATTAGTTACAGTGTTAAGGATTTCAAGTAAATCTATAGATATTTTGTAGTAATATGGTCAATTCTATACTATTACCATATTTTTGCAATAATTTTTCTACTGATCCATGAATATGCGATATCTCTCCATTAACTGGTGTCTTTTTCATTATTTTAGTGGATTAAGCTTTCATTGTAGATGTCTTTCATATCTTTGTAGGTAAGTTAAATACAACAATTTCTTTTTCTTTTAGTTTCCCTTTTTTTTTTTTTTGTCCCCTTCCATTTGTGGATGGCATTTGTTCTCAATTTCTTTCTCACTAGTTTTTTTTTATTTGCATATGAGAAACTGTTAATTTGGTATCTTACTACTTAGCTGAAAATATTTATTTAACCTAGGAATTTTCTAGTGGAGTATTTTAAGGGGTCTTTTGAGTATCATCATACTCAGTAAATAGGGATCCTTTGACCTTTTCTTTCATAATTGTATTTGTTTTTCTTAATTGCTCTAACATTCTTAAGGATTACACTGAAAAAGAGTTGAGAAAGTAGACATGCTTGTCTTAGTCCTGATCTAGGAAGAAAGGCTTTAAAGTTTTTTCTTATTGAGTATAATGTCTTTAGGATACACACACACACACACACACACACACACACACACACACAGGTGTGCATGTATATGTATATGTTTTATTTGCATATGAGAGATCATTAATTTAGTGTCTTACTACTTTGTTAAAAGTATTTATCTAACCTAAGAATTTTTTATTGGGATGTGTGTGTGTGTGTGTCTGTATATATGCATATACATATTTATATACATACACACACTGCATTATTTTTTTTTGCATATGTTTTTTTTTCTGCTGTGAGTTTCTTAAGGGCTTTTTCCATAACAATATGTTGAACTTTCCAGGTTCATTTTTTTTGCATCTCTTGAAGTAATCTATGATTTCTGTCCATAAATCTATTTATATACCACATTACATTTCTTGATTTGCATATGTTGAACTGTCCTCACATCTCTGGAAGGAAGCCAACTTGACCATGTCATATGATCTTAAGTGTGATTTGTCTTTCCTTAGTTGGTGTGTTCCGTGTGTCATGGTAGTTTGTTTGTTCCATACATCTTGATTCTCTTTTCTAACAACCAACTCATGGGTCCTTTGTTTCTGTGTAGTGTTCTTTCTTTTTTCTATTAAATTCTACTTTGGTCTTTGTTATTTCTTCCTTTGAGCAATTTTTGGTATGCTCCTACCCGAATATCTTGAGGATGCAGCATTCTGTTATTTGCGAGATCATAATCTTTCATTCTTTGCTGTCATTCTTCTCTCTGTAATATTGCTTTGACACCTAGCTTGTCTTGACTGTATAATGCCATGGTTCCTATAAATTCTTATTGTTTTTATTTAATTCTAGAATAAAAAAAATCTTCCTTGATTATCCTGTGACTTACCATTCAAGAATATATTGTTAATGTATCTTCTTTTTGTAGTCTTTCTTGCTATTGAACTCTTAGTTTATGATGTGTTGTGCAATAATCTTAGTCTCTCTCTCATTTTCCCTTCACCCTCTCCACATCCTTCCTCAACCTTCCTTCTCTGGTTGCCTACCCCCTTCTTTCTCTCTTTCCCTCCCTCAAAACAAACAAAATGAAAAGAGCCCAAGAGAAGGCAGGAAAATCAGAGCCTTACTCACTTGCACACTCAGGATTTCCATAACAACCCTAAACTGGAAGCCAGAGAGACCTGGTGCAGACCCGTGCAGGTCCTGTGTATGCCAGCCCAGCCTCTATGAGTTCCTATGACTTTTAATCCTGTTGATTTAGAGGGCTTTATTCTCCTGGTATTCTCCATTCTCTCTGGTTCTTACTTTCTATTGCTTCTTCCTCAGGGTTTTTTGATCTCTAAAGGGCAGGATTTGATGGAGAAATCTATTTAGGGCTGAGTATTCTAGAGTCTCACCTGTGTATCACGTCTGGCTGAGTTTCTGTTACAGTTTGTATATGCTTGGCCCAGGAAGTGGCACTTTTAGAAGGTGTGGCCCTGTTAAGTAGGTTTGGTCTTGTTGGATTAGGTGTGTCACTGTGGGCTTGAGCTTTAAGACCCCCCATCCTAGCTGCCTGGAAGTCGGTATTCTGCTGGCAGCCTTCAGATGAAAATGTAGAACTCTCAGCTCCTCTTGCACCATGCCTGCCTGGTTGCTGCCACGTTCTTGCTTTGATGATAATGGACTGAACCTCTGAACTTGTAAGCCAGCCCCAATTAAATGTTGCCTTTATAAGAGTTGCCTTGGTCATGGTGTCTGTTCACAGCAGGAAAACTCTAACTAATGGTTCAGTAAAAAACCTGTCTGATGAGCACTGAACAAGGCACTGATCTATGATCATTAGGAGTCATTTTATTGTTAAGATTTTAAAAATCTATCATCTATCTATCTATCTATCTATCTATCTATCTATCTATCTATCTATC
>NW_021604634.1:4290753-4309945 GCF_004785775.1 Grammomys surdaster | reverse complement strand
ATCTATCTATCTATCTATCTATCTATCTATCTATCTATCTATCTATCTAAATTGTTTTGTTCTAGATCTATGGGCTATCTAGTTTCAGTTTTTGGATCATCCTAGTATTGTCAAGTATATGTTCCATCTTGTGAAGTGGGCCTTAAGTGAAATGGTAGTTACTTCCAGGATATCTGTGCCACCATTGCATTAGCATACCTTTGATGCAGGACACTGCTGTAGATCCAAGAGTTTGTGGCTGGTCTAGTATTATATATCTCCTTTGTTAGCCTGAAGAGTGAGTACTATCCTATACCAAAGATTCTAGAACAGTGGCTCTCAACTTGTGGCTGATGACCCCTTTGGGCTTGCATATCAGATATCCTACATATCTCATATATATATATATTACAATTTACAAAAGTAGCAAAATTACAGTTGCGAAGTAGCAATGAAATAATTTTATGATTAGCGTCAGCACGACATGAAAAACTCTATTAAAGGCTCACAGCATTAAGAAGGTTGAGACTCATCATTCTAGTACTTACGATGAAGGATCTGTTTAGGCACCTGTCTGACATCTTCATGATCAGCCTCTTGAGCCTGGTTTTTCTGTTTGTGTATATATGATTTCAGCACTGACAACTCTGGAAAACCAGTAAGGATGCTCCTCATTGGTCGAGGCTTTCTGTCCTTCTCGCAGGACACTTTAGATGCCTGCAGTTCTTTGTCTGTTGGTCATAGCCCATGGCCATGGTCATAGCACTTTTCTTTTTTGTGTTCTCAGGTGCATATTGGAATTATGAAGTCTAATGCAGTTTAGTTAGCAATGATGTACAATCATATGCTGGGTCTTTAATTGTACAAATATGCCATGATAACATAAGATGATTGTTTTATTCAAAGTACAAAACCTTAATTTTTCTCCAAATATGAAAGTATTCTAGATTTAAAGATTTGGTAAGACCTGCATTATAGCACTGGCTTGTCAGGCACTGTGGAAGCCGGCACAGGTTTTCACACATTTGCAGTTAGCCAGGACTAGAAAACTTTGTAAGACTGGTTCACAAAAACTTATTCTGCTTAAATATGGAAAATTAAGGCTGGGTGTGGTAGTACGTGCTTTTAGTCCCAGCACTCTGGAGGCAGGGATAGGAAGATCTTTGAGTTCAGTGCCAGCCTGGTCTATACAATGAGTTCTAGGATGGCTAGGGCTGTTACATAGAGAAATCCTGTCTTGAAAAGCCAGACTAAAACAAAACAAAAAACCAAAAACATGAAAAATTATTCCTCAGGCATTGGCAAATTAATGTGAAATTGAAACATATGTCTGTCTTATTTCCTTGAACATTTTACAAAATAACAAAGTTTTCCGGTTTTGAATCGTGATGATTACAATATTCTTCCTTTCCAATTCAGGTACAGGTCTATACTGAACACTTTGATCTTATATCTATCTATAGAGATATATAGGTGATATAGACATAGATAATTTACATATAGATGATAATCGAGATATTATAGATATAGATTGTGTGTGTCTGTGTGTGTGTGTGTGTGTCTGTCTGTCTGCTTTTTTGTGTGTAAGGTAACATGTGTGTGTATGTTATCTTACATCCTCTAAAGGAAGATAACACATATTCCTTGTTTTGTTCTATACATCAGCTTTTAAGTAATAACCAGACAATTCAGAATGTATATTTTAAAATTCTGTCTAAGTTGTTTTTATATAGCTATCTCAGCTCTGAGCCAGGAATCTTAACCTTGTATTGCATTTAATTTGTTTTATTACATATTCAAATTTTAGAAAAGCAGTATAGGCAACTATAGTGGTGTTTTTTTATTCTTGTATCTTTTTGATAATTTTATTTATATGAAGTTGCTTTAGATAGGAAAACGTTTCAATATCTTTTTAGATAATCTTGTCTACTCTTACTGGTTTCATAGGCGTTATTTAAAATGCAGAAACTTACTGGTGTTGTATTATAAAAGAACCTGATATTGGAAGGTAGATTTTCCAATTTTTTTGTATCTATTTGATGTTTGAATATCAGGTCAACAGAAATTTCCTCCATTAAAAAAAAAATACACAACAAAACAGTACCCCTTAACCCACTGTATGTCTCCTCCTTTGGGAGGTTAGGACTTTTAAAAGCTCATTACTCCTTACTGCCTCTAAGTTGTCTCATAAATAATTGTAAATATTTTATCTTTATTATAGGATGTTTGGACTGGTTAATAAATTTTAGTTAGTATTAAAAGCCATCCTTAATCAACTTTAACATTTTAAGTTTTTTTTCTTTTGCTGTTTGCCAATTATACTGTATACATTAAATTTGAAATCTGCTCTTGATGAAGTTGAGAAAATTTTTGATATGACATTAAATATTCTTGGTAGGTAAATTTATAGCTATTAACTTTTCATGTGTATTGGTATTAGAACTTAGAGCACTGTTTCTTATTGATTCTCATGTTAAGCTTCCATTATTCAAACGTTGTGCATGTGGCAGATATCTTTCTGTATAAAGAAGTTTTGCCCCTGTCTTTTTTTTCAATATAGATTCCTTGAAGTAGGAATATTTTGTTTCTAAGTGAATGGTGATGTTTAAAGTTATTCTTATGAATAGTTAAAATACTTCGGAGAATGTTCGTCTTACCAGGAACTTGAAAGACATTGAACTAGCAGAAAGTCAATTTAGTAGTAAAACTTGTTAGTGATATATCTACATATACTGTAATAAATACAATATCATTGAACTTCTGAAAAAACATGTAAGTTGAGGACTTTTTAGGACATGTAATATTTTCTGCTGTTATTGTAAATGCAGTTGTTTTATGTGGTAAGTCGTTACTTGTCTTACTAATACTCTGGAACAATATGTCTGTGGTGTTCCTGGGCTTTAGTGTCAATGGGTGCATGGCCGTGATGTCTGATTGGACCTGCTGGGGAAGGAAAAATGATTTGACACTTCTTGAAATGTAGTAATTGAGTTACGCATGTTACTCAAGCTTGTGATGTTCTGAGTAAGGCTCCTCCTAGTTTCAGTATTTAGCTTGAAAATTTTTAATCATTGGTTATTTTACATTATCACTCAGTATTAAAATACAAGAAATGCCCATTCCATTTTAAAAATTAACTTCATGATAAAAGTTTTACCCTATCGTTCCCCTGGACTGGACAGATGAGGCATTTCCTCTCTGAAGTAGCTAGCTTTGTAAACCTACATCCACCTCATTGGTATTTTCAGGGTTCAGACATTTAGAACTTTTTTCTTCTCCCGTCCCCTCCCGTCCCCTCCCGTCCCCTCCCGTCCCCTCCCGGCCCCGATTACTTGTAATGTGTTTTAATCATAACTTTAAGTTCTTCTACAAAGATCTTTGGTAACTTTGATCTTTGACTAAGATTACTGTTATTTTAAAAGTAGATTCTTTGTTAATGCCCAAAGAATTCTTGAGGGTTATAGAAGGAATGCTGTTTCTTGATCAGAACTAAAATGAACATTTTGGTTAATTTGTTGGCAACTATATTCATAAGGACAAATGCCCAAGCATCCTCCTAAACATTTGTGAACTGTAGTTAACACTGTTCTAGCTTTGCTTTCCTGAAGCATTTGTACATTCATAGTTTTAAATTTCAAGTACTTTATATAACTTATTGCATTAATGTGGATTTAACATTAAACTTTAATTGTAAGATACTCTTCCTTCTCATTTTTGAAGCAAGGAGGAATATTTTTGATGAATTTTAGAAAATCTTTGAGTCTGGTTTAAATTATTTCATACCTAGAACACAAAACAATACTGATACATTTTATACACAATATAAATTCCAAATATGTAATATTTATGTGTAGAAAATCACTGTATTTTTGAGACTTTGATCTCTCGATTCAAGCAAATGTAATAGACTTTTGAGAACTTTTAGTAGAATTGCAATAATAAAATGTGTGCAGTGGGCTTGGCTGCTTCATGTCCCCATGCTTGGCTTTAGTTCAGAAGTTCTCCCTTGTTGATTTAACTCAGGAGAGTCACTCACTCATAGAGCTGTGCTGTTGGATTCTGGGCTGTGGTGTTTCATGGCTTGACCAGTTCATGTTTTTAGGTACTTTATTGTTTTTCATTAAAGTCAAGCAAATTTGTCTATCTACTTCTCCTAAATCAGGTCTTTCCTCATTTGCTGGAATGAATTTCTAAGCCTTTTAACGTTAAATCCATTTCATGAAATGCAAACATTTTCAGTTGGTAATTAGTGAGAGGAATTAGTCTGAAAAGCTTAATTGCAGCCTCTGTAGCTGGAGAAGATAAGTGTCCAGGCTTTGCTGGTTGGTTCACTTTCTTTGTCCTTAGTATGTGGTGAGCAGCTTTTCTTCTTAAGGCCTTAAGTCTGCTGTGCTCTTGTAAGACAGCAAAGTTGTGGAGCTGTGACAGTCAGACTTACTTCACTCTTTTCCTGTTGCTTTATAATTGTCTGTTTTATTTAACATTATCATTGGCTTGGTTCGTTCATTTTGAAAAACTTCTGTGTTTATAGAATAATTTTGAAACCCACTGAAAAATTTGATGCTTAACTCTATTCTGTTTCTATTTGGATGATTCTAAACATTGAAACAGTTCCAAATTTGACTTCCAAATAAACTGAAGGTTTGTTTTTGCCTTTTTGGTTTTTTTCTAGACAGGGTCTGGAACTCTGTGTAGCCAAGGGGATGGCCATGCACTTATCTTCCCTCTACTCTCAAGTGACAGGGTAACAGACTTGTGCCACCCCACTCAACATTAGGTCATGGCTTATAGAACACATGTCTCAGCTTCCCATAAAAGAAAATACTTACCTCTTAACATATTATCAACTCTTAACTAGTCCCAGAGAATTGTCTCGGTCTGTATGGTTTTTATAGAACATATAATGAGCAATGTAATTTAATGTCACCTAATGTGGTTTTGAATTACTGCTTAAGAGAGGTGCTTCACCCACTTCATTAGCTTATAGAAAATATTGAAATGCTGTAATAATTAAAAATTATATATACTTAAACATTTTTCTATATTAAGTATTATTAACAAATTGAAACATTTTTAGCAACAGTAAATCATTCATTGAGTATATATGAATAGAAAATTACTGTTTCTTGGTTTTTATTGTAAGATATTTTTCCTTCTAATGTAAGTAAATGAAACTTTAAAAATATCATTTTCCTTTTCCTGTCTCTTGTTTTCCATCATTGAATTTTACAAAGATATGAAGTGTAGAAAATCTGGCACAGTATATTTGGTTTGCTTTTCTGTTCTTGATGTATGGGTCTGAAAAGGATCTTCAAGGAGGACTCCATAGTGATCCTGTTTTCAGGCTCTGCTGATATGTGAATGTCTTTTGTCATCTGCAATCACGTTAATCTCTGAAAGCCTGCTCTATTGGAACTGAACAGTGCTGCTTTGCTGCAGGTCAGCTTTCATGGACAATTAGTGTCGTAACAGGACTCTGGTCACAAGTTGTCTTAAGTGTTTACCATGAAGACATCATCCTGTAGTTGAGCAGCAGTGTTCCGTTAGCTTCATCTCTCCTGAAGCATTTCATGTTAGCCTTTTCTTTGAGACAAGTTGAGCAACTGTTTTCTGCCTGTGCCTGGCATCTGCCTTTGTGGGAAGCCTGAGGCCCTACAGATCTGCTGCTTAGTTCCCTCCTTTCCTTATCTTGTTTGTTCTTGTCCCTTCTCAGTAACTGTCAAAGACCAACACTGGGTTATTCTTCTGACAAGAATGAAAAGAACAATCTCTGTACTGCTTGGCTCTGTGTCAGTGTGGACAAGTTGTATGTGTTTGATGCCCCAGGAGGTGGTTGGTTCCAGTAGTGTACAGAAGCATCCAGTAAATCTTTGATGCCACTATGCTCAGTGCCACTGGATTGCTCCTTTTACTATATGTATTACCACAGGAATAGATATTTCTAAAAATCTCCCCCCACAACTGTAAAATTATTTGGACATTTGAAAACGTAGCCTATTTATTGTACTGCAGCTAGCCTTTCAAGATTGTCAGTTACTTATATTAGGAGGACATAGGTGATTTAGCATGTTTCTGTCCTTTTAAAACCATTCTCTTTTCTTCTTCCTACCCTGTTTGCGCCCCCTTCCTCCCTCCCCCTACTCTTTTTGACAGGGTCTTCCTGTAGTCCTATTTGCTTTCAAGTTTGTGATACTTCTGACTCAGCCCCTAAAGTGCTTGGAATTATAGGCCTGTACCCCTATACCCTGCCACTGCATAATTTTAAGTCTTAAAAAAATAAAAATCTTTACTATATAGTCCTCTACATAGGGAATGTTTTTAGTTCCAGGAAAAGACCCAGTTCATAGCTTTCAGGGCAATCTATTCACATAATAGCAAATAGAGAAACTGAATGTCTTTATCTTGCATATAAATATGCTTTTGTGCCTGTCATTTGCTTACATTTAAAATTTTGATTTAAATTCTTGCCTTTTATTAACATATATAAACTCACATAGATAAATATATATGTATATTTATATCTACCTACCCACATGATATGCCCTCCACATGAATTTTCTTTGTTTCAAAATACATACATACATATATATATGTGTGTGTATATATATATGTGTGTGTGTGTGTACATATATGTATACACACAGACAGATGTATATTCTAGTATATAATGACCCATGAATATATTAATTCAGAGATAATGTTAGTTTAGGTATCTCAGGTTGACATGTACAAATAGAATTGACATATCTTTTATTCTTATTTTGATTTTTGGTAATATCATGGAATCTATATTAATTTTCCTCAGATGATAATTTTTAATGTATTACAAATCAGTTTTATTTCTATAAGAGCAATGATTTCCATTTGTGTGTTACAAATTTATTAATTACCTATTTTAGTTGCTACATGTTTAATATTCCAGAAATAAGGCCTATCTCTAAATTTTATTGACATAATGGTAGTATAGTGATTGACTATAGTAGATGTAGTGGTGACATAATATTAATATTTTTATTTAGTAATCAGCAGCAGAGAAGGAATATTCTTTATTGAAATAATTAAGGCATTTATATGAAGTAAAATACCATAGTGTCTTGCAAAAATATGTATGTGTGCACACATACTTGCTTGTGTGTGTTTGGTGATATAATAGCTTTGTGTTGGTCCTTGGTTTTGATGCTTTCAGTTTAAATCCGAGGCTTTATGTTTGTCATATATGTAGAATATTTTCTACAACCTATTATATTTTTGCTCCCCTGATACTAGTTAATACCTTCAAGATCAGGAAGTTGGCTCCATTTCATAGTAAATATGCTAGTTCTGGATGGTATTTTAAACTATATTTAAAAAAAAAGAGAGATAGTTTAGTTATGAGAACAGTAAGCCATGATAAATGATTTTTCTTTACAAAACTCCCCATCTCTGAGACAGTATTAGTTTTTACTTTAATTACCGGCTGCCGTAATGTTTCCTATCCATAACTGTCTGCAGAATGGACTATTTCTGAACAGAGGGTATGGCCTGTTTACTCAACCATTGAGAAGAGGGCCCAAGTTCTACCAAATCTGAACTGCAGCACAGGAGAGTGTCCTTCATTTAAATATTTAAATATTAATGTTTTAATTGTATAGGCTGAAAACTTCAATGTCATTTTAAGGATATGCAACTTTGCCTGGAAGTCTTTGTTATCAACTTGAGAGTTTTGTCTTGAATCTTAACATCACTGGGGAGGGACACAGCCGTGCAGCCCTTGCAGCCATATTGCTGCAAGTCTGTGTGTTTCCATTTTTTTTCCTTTCCTTTTCTTTTCTTTCCCACATTTAAAAAATAATAACAGAAAAGCTGTTGTCAGGAGTGACTCTCTCAAAATGGCTTAGTTGACATTAGCTGGAAATGAGCAGAACGACACTAACAACTAATTGATTACAGTAATTACACAGTCTGTGGCTAGTTTGTATTGGCAAACTCTATATACTCCTGGAATAAATGTGAACTTGCAGAATGCAAGGAAAAGGTCACTCTCATTTGCATGATAGGCGTCATTAGAATATGCTAAGGACGAGACCTAGTGTTTTATGACTTCAGGTGATGAATAGCTACTATATTACTCTGCTACATGAAAGCATGTTTCAGTCACCTTAATTTACATGCTTTTTTAATTTCAAGAAAAATCTTTTAGATTACAGCAATAAAAAGCTTACTTACTATGTTTTGAGTTGAATTATTTTGTGAACATGGCAGAAATCTCTTATATAGAATTATTTTTCAGGGCACTTCTAATGGTAGGATTAGAATAATTACAATGTATTTCCTATACTAGATCTTCTACTGTAATAACTTTTGTCATTCATAAAAGAAAATGGATTTTTAGTGATTATGGGAATAAAATATAGATTGACTTATTGGCGCTTTCTAGATTTTAGCTTACAGTGTTTCTGGGCTATCTAGAATGCATTGATTTTTCTACTTGAAATAAATGCAATTTTATCACTTCATTAATTTTCCCCTTAACATTTTTGTTAATTAGTACTATTTCTCAAGTAAGTTTTCTTTAAACATTTAAAGTACAGAAACTTGATAGCTAGTTTTCCTTAACACAGTATCTCTTGGTCAAGTAGTTATATGATATTTATTTTGTGCAGAATTTTAGGCATTATGTCCAATGTATAAAGAGTTTTCTGCAACTGATCTTAATACAAATTTTCAAGACGTCAAGAGTTACGTTTTCTGTGATGTAAGTATTGTTGTGTGTTTTCTCTTATCACATAGGTATGGCTCCTAGTAGCTTTTGTTATTCATACATTTCCATTATAGTGAAAAGAGCACTCTCATAGAGGCAGAGGGGAGGAGGGAGGGGTTGATGGCATGGGGAATGGTGGCAGGATAATCTGGAAGGGGGATATCATTTGAGATGTAAACGACAGGAATGATTAATAAAAAAATAAAAATTAAAAAATTAAAACATAAACAGTAATCTGAAAAAGGAAAAGACAGGCTCAGCTCTTGAAAGCATCTTGTGGAGCATCCACTCCTAACTAGCACTCACTGCATTCCTTGGATGCAGAGCTGGCACTTTTTAGGTATGTTAAAAAGTTTTGTTAAATTTTGAGAGACCAATCATTGTAGTAAAAACTACACTGAAACTGAATAAGTGCACTTTTTTTTTATCAAATGGGATTTCATAATAAAATTGTACAATGAGCTTGCACAAGCTTTTTAAAATATCATTGCTGCCACCAAATAGGTCCCTAATTTATTTATTCAGGAATAGTGCAGGCATTTTTGATTTATTTGTTTTTAGCGAAGTTTTGTTAAGGGAGATAATGAGCAGAGCTGATGTTAATCATTTCCTGAGCAACTCCAAAGAGTGAAAATTTTGCATATCTTTAGTACTGTTGGGGAAAATAAATTCACTCAATGGTAATGGTCTATTTGTGTAATTTTTTTTTAAATACTCTTAACTCTGGAGAAATATAATGCACTCTTGTGTTTTGCTAAAAGCTAAGCTAATCAACACATAATGATAACATTGTGTGTACATGTGTATTAAGTGATCAGACTATTTTATCCATAACTATTAATGTTATTTGGTTGATGGTCACCACTGTATTCCTCATTTTTCCCTTTAGAATCGTGTTCTAAGCAGTGAAACTCACATGTGTGCACACTTGCCTGCATATTTACATACAAAACTCATATGTCATAAATTATATATTCTGAAGGAGTCAGACATTATTAATATACAGATATCTTGTTATAATGTGATTTTCAGACTTTTGGGTAGATTTTCATAAATTCCTTAAAGTTAATTATAAGCATTTGTAATTTTAATTGTTCATCATAGAGAAATTTTTTGTGAGTATTCAAAGGCTTATGAAAACATAGGCATAGAGTAGGTTTCTGAATGATTGATTTGATTCAGTAAAAAGTCAATTGAATTTAGAAATTTACTGGTTATAAATTAGAACTTAAGAATGAATTACAAACTAGATGCTGTATAGTGATGAGCTTATCATCTCAGTGCTTCTGAGTCCAGGTAGGAAGAAGGGCATCTGCAGTGTTCTCAAAGGGACTTCCTTAAGGCCAGTCTCTAGCATGTCTGTGGGAATGCTAACAGTGTATGAGCCCATTTTTGGATGTATCTAAAAGCTGCATTTTCATTTAAGGAAGTTTTTTAAGGATGCATGAGCTTTTATGAAATAACAAAAATTTCAGAAGCTTTTAAACATAGAATATATATTCTTCAAAATAATAGGTATTTTGAGTTACATGCTTATTTATGTGGAAATAAAAGAAAAAGAAGTTTTACATTAGAACATTAGTCAATTTCTTGAATATTATGACATCATTCTTTGTTAATTCAGTCTATGGTACTTGGTTAATTGTATTCTTTAAAACAATGCATTTGTTTGTGTGCATATGGATTCCCATGCATTCATGAGGGACCTTGCACATTTGAAGAGGATAACACATGGGAATCAGGTGTCATTTCACCTGTGGGTCCCAGAGATCCAACTCATGTCATCAGATGTATTATTTTTTTATGAGTGTCAATGAGATGAATGGAAACACCACCTCATTCATTGTTAACCAGAACAAATTTCTTTTTTTCTTCAAGACTGGTCTCTCTGTTTAGCTTCAGCCCTGGAACTTGTTCTGTAGACCAGACTTCCTGGTCTCAGAACTCACAGAGATCTGCCTGCCTCTCCCTCCTAAGTACTGGTACTAAAGGCACACATCACCACCACCCAGCTAACCAGGAAAAATTTTCAAAAAAAAATTTTTTTTTTTGCTTTCTAGTCTATTAGTACAAGTATTTTTTTCCCATGCCAAAGCAAGTATGAGTTTCCTGATTAATATTTCTTATTGCCTCAAGAATTTGTCTTCTTAATGCTGTGGCAGATGTCTGATTATTATTTTCAGTGTAGGATTTAGATGTGTACATGCACAAGGGTGTATGGCAGAGATAAACTCAGTCCCCAGGCATTGGCATGAGTAACTTTACCCATGGACTTATCTCCTTCTGTCTCCCATGTCAGACTTTGACAAACCCTTTCAAAGTTGAGCTTTTTAACTGTGTGGGAGGACAGGGTAAAACATGGAAGAAAACCAGTCTCCTGAAAATCATGTGGCACAGGACTTCAAAACAGAAGTCAAATATATTTAATATTTTAGGATAACAGTATGCCTGTCATTTACAAGATTAAACTGAATGGTTCAGAGCAACGGCTTTTATAATATTCTGAGCATTTATATTAAAGGAAATTCTATATGTAAAAAGTACTTGTGACCTGTTTGCCCAGCTGATATGTTACTGTTCATTATATTGTCTGTCTTAAATATTCATTATAGAGCTTTAGTTAAAAATGTGCTGAATCTCGTGGCAAATTTGTTTTAATTTTCTGAGCTTCTCATACTTTCTTACAGGGAGAGTTGGTTCTGTGTTTAATTTCTGTTTCTATGCCTATCTTGTCCTGCAAATGATAGGAATAAGTTACATGTGTACCAAGCATATGCAGACTTGCTCCTTTGACTTTCTGAAACAAAGACAAAAAAAACTGCTTAAGTGTATTAGGTGGTACAGTGACTCAGCTGACCTACAGTCAAAGGGACTATAGACTTCAGCCATAGGGAATAGGTTGGCTTATGAATAAGGAACTTGAGAAACCTGAGGTTTGGGAGTCTGAGGATCCTAGAACTATTTCTTCCATAAAACTCAGGGATTTATTGTACCTGGTGTCTTAAAACATCAGAAGATATCTGTGAGGTATTTTTAATTAGAGGATATCAGAAACCAGTATTGAGGTGAGAATTCAGTTGTCAGTGAGACTGTTTTCATTTGGAGTCTCTAGGGCAGAATGTATCCTTGTCCCTTCCATTGTCTAGTTCCCTTGACATCATAACTGTAGTCCTGCTATCCTCTTCATCCACTTCTATCCACATGTCTGGGTCTGTTCTTGCTCTGTCTTTCTTGTGAGAACACTAGCACATGTGTTGAAGTTAAGATCCACCCAGGTTAGCCAGTTATACCACCTGTCTGTAAGTACTTAGTCTAATAATGTTAGCAAAGGCTCCTCATCCAGGAAATGTGTAAACTTGGCATATTCTCAGGATTAGGGACTGCTATTTCGGCATATGCTCAGTTTTCCCATTTTGTATGTATATTTGTATATGCTTCTTGTTACATTCTACCTACTAAATATGCATTTCTTCAACTCAAAGAACTGGAAAGATATGAACCACTTTTTCTAATGTTTGTAGGGAATAGAGTGATTGAAATAATAGAAAATTTCATTGGTATCTCAGTTCAATGGCAAGTTGTAAGCAAATGATCTCTTCTAGATTTTCCTACCCTGTGCAACTATGGTAATAGCTAAGATTCTGATATTAACTCAGTAACAGTTTTCAGTGTCCTTCACCTTCTAGGAAGTACGTCCAAGATCCAGTCTTGTGTCCTCTTAAATAGTTGGCTGTGAGCTCCCACTATCACAGGAAACTTAAGATCATCAAGTGATGCTACAGAGGAATGTATGGTACCAGGATTATTCCTGCTAGGAAGTCAGTGGATAATATGTGAAATCAGATGCCAGCTCATTGAATATCAGTATAATAAAATGTAAATATTTTCTTTATAGTCATGTTGTGTACTTTAGCACACATGTATATTTACAATTACATGTCAGTATCTATATGTGTAGATGTTTATTTGATGGATAGTAAACATGTATAGAAAGCTATACAAATAGCTATGCAAATATACACTCAAACATGTTGAGTAGGAAGAGCATTTACTTATTTTCCTGGACTGGAATATGCTGAAGGACAACTATAACTTAAATGTTTATATAATCTACCTTGATAAGAATAAGGAAAGGATCTTAGCCTATAAGAGTCTTGAGTACTAATTTCTACACATAGAATACTAGTACTAATACACTAGCACTGATTTTTACAACTTCTAGTCTAGTCACATGATCTGCATCTGACATTGTACATGTCTGTGTGTCTGTATATAATTTGAATTTTGTGGTAGAGTGCTTATCTGGCATGGGTTTAACCCGACCTTCAATCTCCAGGTGTAAACCTATTTACAGAATATATAAACATATTGTGTGTATGCATGTAAATGTGTATGTCTATACACCGTTGGTATGGATATATACCTTTTTTTCTGTGTCTGATGAATACTTTGCTGTAGAGATCCTTTGTTTCAGAAACATGCAGCAAGATCTTTACACAGTACAGGGACCTCTGGTATGAAAGCAGTTTGTCCTGTTAGTGATAGAGGACAGTTGTTGTTTATGGGTTACAACCCTTATTGTGGTACAGTCTAAAATCTATCACTCTCCACTTGTTTGATTTTCTTCCTCTGCTGCAAGGTCTCACTGTATTGCTCATGCTAGCTTGCAGCTTGAGGTTCTTAGCTTCCTGAATGCTGATTACAGGGCTGCACCACCACACCTGGCTTTGGCTCTCCTGTTAGAGAAGCTGCTCAACTGGACTTTGTAATTATTGAATATTATAGGATTGGAAGACAAACCGTAGAACGGGGTCCAGTTTGCCAAGGTGCAGGTCCTTTATGAAGTCCCAAGGATAGGACAGAAGAAGCCCTGATGTGCTCTTGGTTGTTGAGTGGTTATGAGAGCTTCCTTTAGATGTTAATAGCTTTAGCTCTTCTCTCTGTGTTAATAACAGCTCCTCCTTCTCCTCTTCCTCCTCCTCCTCCTCCTCCTCCTCCTCCTCCTCCTCCTCCTCCTCCCCCTCCTCTTCTCACTCTCTATGGTTCTAGTGGAGGTGGAAATCGGATTAATTAAACATTATTTTCATTCTCCAAAGATTTTTTTCTGAGGAAATATTCTTCCTTCCTGTCCCCAGTCTTTTCCAGTCATGAGGGTAGAATCCCTGGCCCTCCTCTTGCTGACTCAGCATTTAGCCATATCCCAGCCCTGATAAGGAAATTCTCACTTTGTTTCCTTAATGCAGTACTTAAGACCACTTAGGAAGTCTTCCTCTAGCATAAAAAGACAGTGCCACCTAGAAATTAAGTCTAAAAGAGTCTGGTCTTTGTCCCTTCCTCAAAGCAAGTGAATTTTGGGATAGGCAAATATCTTGGTGAGACGGAAATGTGCAATTCTGACTTTACCTGCTTAAAAAAAACCAACAAAAACTTGCTATTTTATTTGCCTCAAAACTCTATATTCAGAACTTGAATTATACTTTGTTGTTACTTGATTTTTTTTTTTTCTGTTTTTTTCGAGACAGGATTTCTCTGTGTCGTCCTGGCTGTCCTGGAACTCACTCTGTAGACCAGGCTGGCCTCGAACTCAGAAATCCACCTGCCTCTGCCTCCCAAGTGCTGGGATTAAAGGCGTGCGCCACGACCGCCAGGCTGTTACTTGATTTTTTAAATAAGTACTGTGGCATTCAGTTTATGGAATCTAAAATTTTAAATTTAGTGTTGTAAATAACAGCATCAAAAGATTTTTTTTTCTGCAGACTAAATTATATGACTTTAGTATTGAATCACAGAGTAATGTGTTTTTAGAGACATCTTGAAGAAAGTTTTTACTTCTTCACAGTTTATAGCTACAATACCTCATGTTGTTCATTTGTTTAATTTTCTTTACTCATTAAACTACATCAGAAAGCAGGAAGCTTCATTTGTTTCAAGCATCTTTTTTTTTTAACCTAATGATTCTAGTTCATAATCACTGAAGCCTGCATACAAATAAGTAGGACTACACTGTAAGTGATAGGTCTTCAGTATATATTCACTTATTTGCCTTTGTAAACAGTTAGGACACCTTGTGAAAGTAGTAGGTGAGAAAACGCTAAGTAAGGGAGGTGCAAGGGTAGATGGAACATTGGTCCCAGAGATGTTAGACAAGAACCTGATGATGGAGTCCTGTGAGTAGGGTGGATGGGAGTAGAGGAGAATGACATCTAATGGGAAGTCTGGCTGTCTGTACCACTCTTGAAAAACATGAGAAGGTCTAAGTTACGGGCCCTCTGACGGAGGGTACCACAGCGGCTAATTCATTGGACTGAGCTTAAAAGCATTAACAATATTTTTATTTTCTGTCTGATATTTATCTAGACAAAGCATGAATGTTGCTTGGATAGGCCTTATCCATTCTTCTAAGGTGTGTATGTGTGGTGTATGAGTATGTATGTACACAAGAAATCTCAATTATTTTTTAATATTTTGGTTTGTTACTTGTAAGATATTATGGTAATGTCTATATGTCATAATTCATAAAATAGATTTCCTGAGTTAAATTATTAAATTAGATAAGAGGTATCAAAAGTTGTAATTTGAAGTATATAATATTCCCTTTTAGGATTGGTGTGGCTGAAACCATAATGAGTTGTCATTGTGCTAAGATCTGTGAAGTTCCTTAATTGGTATTCTTACAGGTATTTTTAAAAGAAATAACCTCTTGCAATTTAAACTGTTGTGAAAGAAATTTTATTCTTTGATGTGAGCTTCATTTGGTACATTTTGTTTTCTTAGATGTTTGTATATTGCGTCTATTATCTCTAAGAAATAGTATTTTATGATTTGTTATATACTGTTGTTAAGATACAGTTTTTCATATTTTAACATTTTTAAAATTGTGATATGTTTTAGAGTTAATTGCTACTTCTTTTTTTCCAATTTGTTAAGCTCTTATTAAATCAAACTCCTTATTTCAAAATTGATAGTCTCTCAGAATCAGTACGGATTGTATATTAAATTACTGTAATGTGCTAAAGAAGACAGCTACTGTTGTCATCGATTTTGATTAGTTAGCTCAACTTTAGGTCTCGTTTCTCATTGCAGGGATTCACTTTAACCTCTAGCATGAAAGGCTCCTGAGTTTTCGGGCAGTATATCATCTCTGGAAAGTCATTAGTAGTATCCTCCAAATGCTCCTCTTTTTTGTTTCCTACTCAGGGAAATGGTGTCTCACTTGTTAGGGTATTGTTTTTCTCATTAGGCTAGGAACTTTAAGGACTGGATATTTTCTTTACTCTTTGCATTTTTGCATTATTGTGGAGTGACAGACACTGCATGAGACTTTGAAAGGGCCAGTCAGGATGAGAATTTGAGCCCTGACCTTACCTATGCTTACAGTCAGCTTTCTTTTGTCAGAGCCAGGGATTTTTGTGGACTTAGAAGTATATTTCCCAACTCAATATAATGAATTTTTTTATAGCAAAGATGGATTTTTTTCTAATGCTGCTTAAGTGTGTTGGTGATCTTGACAATAATTTACTTGTCTTTATTTACTAGTTTCCATATTTGCTTGTTTTCACATTATTAAGGTATTTATGAGATATCTGATAATTTCAGAAAGACCTAACCAACAGTTTAAGTGAATGCCACTGGCTAGTAATGATCATAGTGAACTTTCAGTTAAAAGCATACAATTCATCTTTTTTCTTTACATTTGTATATAGTATGAAATTCAAAGGTTATTTTTTTTCCCTTTTACCCCAGCACGTTCTTTTTAGTTAATTACTTCTGTAATCATGGATGGCTATCTCTGTGTGTTGCTCCTATGGAAAAATACATATTGATAGCTGGCCAGTGGTGGTGCACGCCTTTAATCCTAGCAGTTGGGAGGCAGAGACAGGCGGCTGTCTGAGTTCGAGGCCAGCCTGGTCTACAGAGTGAGTTCCAGGACAGCCAGGGCTACACAGAGAAACCCTGTCTCAAAAAACCATACATATTGACATAAATCTGTTTGTTACTCTTTTCTTGGATTGGAATGATTTGTTTTTTACGGCTGTGTGCCAAGTTACAAGTAGGGTTTTGCTTTTCTTTCAGAATTTCAGTTTTGTTTTGTTTTGCTTTTTTAAATCCAATACCTATAAGAACTGGAACAATATTTAAATATCTTGAATTCCCAGTGTTATGATAGCTAAGGTTACATAGTAGTTATAGTACTGTAAACAGTTAGACTTTCAAGTGTTTTGTGTGAAGGCTATGCACACCTTCAAATGCTATCAAGTAATTGCATTGTTAGTAGTATGTTAAAGTTATGGTATTGAAAATAAAAGTATTTCTTTATTTATTTTTCTCTCTGAATACTTGTTGAAACATGTAAAACATATTAAGCATTGAAAAACATACAAGATACCTTTGTATGATTTTGACTTAAGTAGAATTTTGAACATATGTGAAGTAGGTAAAATTGGTTATTAAAGTTTCATGAGCAACAAGGCATAGTATCTGCTGAACTGCTGTCATCATTTATTTATGTTCTCTCATTTTAGGACTCTAGATTTTATATAGAATATAACATTGTGTATGTATACTGGGCATGAATATAGAAATGAAACTAATTGGGGAAAATGAATGGAAATATGGGATGAGGGAGAAAGGGGATTGAGTTGTGGAGACAGCATTTATGATACGCTTGTATGAACATGTCTTCATGAAGCCTGTCACCTATACAATGAATGTATACTGATAACAGCAAATGATAAGACGAGCAATATCAGATCAGTATTTTCAAGAATCCCAGAAAAATGGAAATTATCATTGTGTTCCATAATTTGCTGCCATTTTTAAAATGGTCAAAAAATAACTCAAAAGAAGTAATCCATTATTTAAGGAAGAGGCATACACAGTAAAGCAGTGGAGTGTGTAGTGAGGCATATAGCTGTTATCAAGCTCCTTGCTGTTCTGCAGTGCATGGGACCTGTCATAGGGAGATAAGAGAAATGATGCACACCTCAGACACACCTGGACACATTCTCTGCATCCTGATTCATGTTATGTAATGAAAATATTTCTAAAATCTGTTTGGAAAAGGCAACCATGATTGGTTACCTAGTAGAGAATCATAAATGCTATCCCCTCAGTGAATGGGAAAAATGCTTTTAGTATTGTTTGAAAAAATATTTTTCAATCTTTTCTGGGTATTTAAAATTTACTCATATAGAATTAAATACTTTTATGGGGAGTATACTAGTATCATTGAAGTTTGTCTAAGTCTACAAAAGGAGATGAAAATTATTATTTTTTTAATAGATCAATAAATATCACTATGGTTGTTGATTATTAGATATATATAATAAGAACTTAGAGAAGTATAACTTTTTCTTTATCTTTTTGTTGTACTCTTTTTGGAAAACTCAGTTTTTAACTGAAATAGATTTATATGACACTCTTTCCAGCCCCTCCCATACCCTCCCATGTCTCCATTTTCCTTTCCCAGTTTGATAGCTTTTTCAAAATTACTTATGTGCATACATACATACACAGATGCATATACTTACATATATAATGTAGTTTTCTGATTCTCCTTTTGTTGTTTGTATATGTGTGATTTTAGAGCTGGTAACTGTGCTTTGGAAACCTACAAGCGGACTTAACCCTAGGATGGCAAATTCTTTCTTCCAGCAGTGATTAGTTGCCTATATTTTTTTCCTAGGGAGTGGGGATCCACAAATTTTTCTCTTCTTCCTCATCTCCCCAGTTTAACACGTCCTGTGATACTGTCAGATTTTTAGGTCTTGTTTATGCAGCACTTTCTAGGAGAGACGATTTCACTGCAGTTTTCTTGGATTCTGGCTCTTAGAGTTCTGCTTGTTATGTTCCCTGCACTACGGATGCAGGAGCTATGATGAAAATGTAGTAATTGGAGCTGGTTTCCCCATGATGGTTTGATCTCTGCTTTGTTCAGCTTTCCTTTTCTTTAAAGAGAACCTTCTTTGGTGAGAGATGGTAGCTACATTCCTCTGTGGTTGTAAGGATAAGATTTAGAAGGCAATAAGAATTATGCTGGTCTAGCAAAGTAGCAATAGTACATTGTTTTCTAGTGTTCATGACCTCCTTATCTTTGAGAAGGTGGCTAGGTTTCTAGTACAGGGCATCATTTCTATCCTGATGAGTGGGCTTTCAGTCCAATTAGTTGGTTTTTCACTGACATGTGCATGCCACTTATGCACCTTTATGCATAGCTTGCCATGCTGGTCACTTTTGTGCCTAATAGGTATTGCAACTGGCTGTAACTATTTAATTGCTTCTCTTCCTTGACACTTTGCACTATCCTTTCTGTTCATAGAGGCAAGAGTTATGGACAGACTTTTTGTTTAAATTCTTTTTATTGGATATTTTATTTACATTTCAGATGTGCTCCCCTTACCCCATTCTCCCCCCATCCCGCCGAGGAACCCCCTATCCCATCCCCCCTCCTCCTGCTTCTATGAGGATGTGCCC
>NW_021604634.1:4263078-4290653 GCF_004785775.1 Grammomys surdaster | reverse complement strand
CCCCCCATCCCGGCGAGGAACCCCCATCCCATCCCCCCTCCTCCTGCTTCTATGAGGATGTGCCCCCACCTACCCCCCACTCCCGCCTCTCCACCCTCGAATTCCCCCACACACGGTGTCCAGCCTTCATGGGACCAAGGATCTCCTCTCCCACCTATACCTGACAGGACCATCCTCCCTTGCATATATAGCTGGAACCATGGGTCCCTTCCTAAGTGCTCCCAGGCTGCTGGTTTAGACCCTGGGGTCTCTGGTTGGTTGGTTGGTATTGTGGCTCTCCTCATAGGGTCGCAAACCCTTTCAGCTCCTTTAGTCTTCACTCTAACTCTTCTATTGGGAACCTCATGATCAGTTCAATGGTTAGCTGTGAGCAAATGTTAGCTGATGAGTGGGCTTTCAGTCCAATTAGTTGGTTTTTCACTGACATGTGCATGCCACTTATGCACCTTTATGCATAGCTTGCCATGCTGGTCACTTTTGTGCCTAATAAGTATTGCAACTGTGAGCTGTGAGCACCTGTCTCTGAATATGTCAGACTCTTGCAGACCTCTAAGGAGACAGCTATGTCGGGCTCCTGTCAGCATGCACTTCCTGACATCCATTTCAGTGTCTACCTTTGGTGACTGCACATGGAATGGATACCCAGGAATGGTCTGCAGACAGCCCCTCCTTCAGTTTTTGTCCTACACTTTGTCTCCATATTTGCTCACTTGAGTATTTTATTACTCCAAGAAGGACCAAAGCATCCTCACTTGGTCTTCATTCTTCATGAGCTTCATGTGGTCTGTGAGTTGAATCTTGGGTATTTCAAGCTTCTGGGCTAAAATCCAATAATCAGTGAGTGAATACCATGTATGTTCTATACATCACTCCTACATAGGATATTTTCTTTTCTTTCTGGCGTCTGTTTCTAGGTCTTTCATTCATATGATTATAAAGCTATTTCCTTCTGTTCCCTTTGTTGATGCAACAGAAAAATAATTACCAGTTAATGGTTTGTCTATGTAAGATGTAACTAGTACCCTCATTTTACTAAATGAAGCTTCCTGTCTTTAGTTTTCATCTGAAAGGTACCACATAGGATTTGTAATGCAAATGAATTTATTATGATCTGTAGACTGTTTGCTAGAGAAAAGCAGAATTTGTGAAGCATGCTAGTTTATATTAGGTTATGATGTAATTGATAAGGTGTTAATTGTTACAGCCATTGATTGCTTTTCCTTTATTTTAGAAATAAAGTTCTATAAGGAGTAAATTGAAGTGTTCCTATGTTGCTAAAGAAAAATATGTAAGTTCCGCAAAATGTCAGAAAAATCCGATTCTGCCTTACATTCATACACTGCCTGTGTATATGGGAGGGTCTCTGTGGCTTTACCAGTTATTCTGATGCAAAGGAACAACACAGGATCCCGGACCCCTCCATAGTATGTTTGGATTATCACTATTTACAAAGAATCAATGTTATGTGTATGTATGAATTAGTTTCTACTATTTGATAACTTAGTCTTTCATGAATTTTATAATCATTTTGAAATTTGATTTATTCATAGTTGTTGAAGAATATTTAGTTCTTTAACATAAACTAATATGGTGAATGTTGACATTCTTTTTCTTTTTTTTCTTTTTCTTTTGTTCTTTAGCCATATTTAGAATAAACCCCAAATTTAATTTTATTTGGCATCCCCACTGACATTATTAATTACTCCATTCATTTAGGAAAAATAGTTGGACTATCAGTCAGTATCAGAATGAGGCCAAGAAAAGTGTATAATTTATATTCTTTGGAGAGAAGGCAGCAAAATAAATCAAATCTTACATTTTAAGATATTGGTTGTGGTACGCATCTATAATCCTAAGTTTGGCTGATGTGGGACAATCACAAGTGTAAGAACAGTTTGGGTCAAAGAGTGACTAGCCTGAGCTACAGTAGTGATACAGTCTAGTTGTCATCTAAGCTGAGTGGGGGAACATAGCTCAATAGTAGAGCCTTATATATGTCTGGCATCTATGTGCTCCTAGGTTTGATTTCCATTATCATTCAAAATAAATAAAACAAGCAGTCACACACATATTTATGTATGACATACATTACATTTACATATAAATTATATACGTATTTTAGGTAGCATTTTCTGTAAATGTAACTTTTATTCACTAGATGTAATTTTCTCAGAGGCTTACTGTTGAATAAGTTCACCCTTCCTAGTTCTTTCTCAACTCTGACTGGCTGATTCAGCCCAGATCTTCTGGCTCTTTAAAAGCCTTTCCAAGCTGACTGATTCTATCTGGCTTTTCTTGCCTTCTCACTGAATTACTTGGCTTGGTCTCAAACTAATCTTGGACATTGTTCTAATCTCCGTTCTCTTTCTTATTCTCTGGGTTGAACTCACAAACAAACTCCATTCCACTTCACTGAGCTCACTTAAGTGAACTGCCTCAACTGCACTGACTGAGCTCAACTGAGTGGACTGACTTCACTCTGTGCTGCTCTTAACGTGCTGTTCTCCTGAGAGTTCGGCATATCCCATCTCTGACTCATTCTGTCAGATCTTTCTCTGATTTATCACTTTATCTGTCTCAGATGTCACTTTCAAACATAGATGCTTACTTCTGCAAACCAACCCTACCTATATTGTTTGGGATTAAAGGTGTATATTAAGAACTTATTGATATTCCAGCCAGAGGGATTAAAAGTTTGTGATTTGTCTGCATTCTACCCTAGACCTAGATCACAGACCTAGATCACAGACCTGAACCCTTGCCAGAGCAGCCATGTTGCTGGATTAAATAAAATTTAATTTGAAAAAAAGAATTACCAGCTAGAATCCTACTCAGTGATTCCTTCTGTTTCCTGTTTCAGGAACATGATCACTTTCAGGCACTATAGAATTAAGAACTGTCTTAAGATGGTGAGATTTTAAAACCATCACATTTTCCCTACTCTGTAATCAATAATCACATTTCCAATGAGTTCCAGTGTGTATTTGGTAGAAGTTACTAAGCCTGCTTGAGGTGGGATTTTCTTTTAAGGACATCCTTTTCATCATCAAAATTATATAATTGAGGTTTAATCTGAAGTCACATAACATTGCTGCATGTTTTTATTAAAAGAAAATTGGAAATTTTTACCTGAAACAAAGGAAGTAATACAAATATCTTTGTGTTTTATGTGTTTTGACTTCAAAAGCTAAAGGAAAAATTTTCAATGAATTTCAGTCTGTAGAAGTTGAAAAGATTCTTAATTTTATGGGAGCAATCATAAACAGTACATTAGGTTTTCTCTAATAGCATGTCCCATTAAAACACTTCATTACAGTGTAGTCTATGGCCTTTATATGACAATGAGAAAGGAAGAACATTGTTAAGTATGAGATTTCATGGCATTTTTACCTGTTGTGGGCTCTGTCGTGTCAAAAGTACAGTACATTGAGTTCTGGACTAGCTGGCAGACATGAGCAGCCAGTGTCAGTGTGTTACCACCTCGTGTAACTGAAATCACTCCCTGAAGCCAGTCTGTGTGGCAAAGTCCTAGATGAGGTCTTCATGGGTGCTGACCATAAAAAGTTCATCAAAGTAATGAGGCGAAGAGAGAGCTTGGTGCTCATGGGCAGAGCTCAGCACCAAGGAGTGTGAACTGGCTCCAGCTGTGACAATAAAACAGCAGGTGGCTGCTGTCATTAGGGGTGGCAGATGAGGCAGGGGACTCACATGCAGCCCACAAAACTCTCATTTGTTAGCCATCGCCACTGTACCATGCAAAATAGCTTCCATCTCAGTCAATTTTACTTTGCAAAATATTATACATAGCCATAGAATATTGGAGCTCTGAGCACACAGGTCTGCTCCCCTCTCCTTTGCCTTCCTCCACTTTCCTCTCTATTCTCTTCTGTCCATTTACTCAGCTAACCCGCCCTTCTTTCCTTCACCATTTGAGACAAGTAGCCCTCCCTGCCTGTCAGCTCATGTGGACACTGTCTGCATTAACTCAGTTAAAGAAAGACCATACTGTCATTCTTGTCAGCTGGCAGTAACTGTTATTTATGGCTGTGTACTTAGGGGAGACCCTTGTTTTTGATCCACTTGTTTTGTCCTGTACTGTGAAGACTTTAGAGAAGAAACAGTGGCATTGTCAGTTGGTTCTTAAAAGTTGATTGTCAAGGAGCTGGCTTCCAGATTCCAAAAGTTAGTGCTTTCTGAGTTTCAGTTTGGAATACTATTTTAGCAATATATTGTTTTATGACAAGTATACCTTGTGACTGAAAGTATAACTGTAGGCCAAAGTTTAATAGTTAATTAGAATGGGAAACTTCCAATAATAGATACCAGGAATTTAAAGGAGTCTGATAGAAACTGAAAAAAATAAATTGAAAGACAACTATAAAAATTGTACGGTGTGAAATTCTTTCACGTTTCTCTTCCACTCTTTATAGGTATATACCAAGACATAAATTAATAGAACACAGTATTGTTAAAACAAACCATTCCATGCTACCTGACAGAAAAAAAAAACCTCTGCAGCTAACTTAGCTTTCAACTAATATATCTAATTATTTTGTAAAATGTCTATCACTGTATCTAGAGCTGTTATCTAAAACTTATTAATTATTATTATTTAATTTAAATTATATATAGGCTTGTACTAGTTTGCACACATTACTTCTTACTCTGTATGTGATTCATGTAGACAGTGAATACCTTTGTTTCTTTGGTGTCCCATGATTGGTTCTGTTGTTACTGTTTTTGATATATCTTTATCATTTTCTTTCTTTCTCTGTCTCTCTGTCTCTCTCTGTCTCTCTCTCTCTCTCTTTGTCTTTCTCTCTCTGTCTCTCTCTCTGTCTCTGTCTGTCTCTCTCTCTTTCTCTCTCTCTTTCTCTCTCTCTTTCTCTCTCCCTTTCTCCCTCCCCCCCCTTCTCCCCCCACACCTCCCTCCCTCCCTCCCTCCCTCCCCCCCTCCACTACTTCCTTCCTTCCTTCTTTCTTTTTTTGCATATGTTCTTATTTCTGCATCATGTATTGCAGCCCCAGTATCAGCTTTTCTTCCCCAGGAATGCTAGATTCTTCTAATGGAGTACTGTCTATGTAAATCTTTCTCTTCTTGTGGGGTGAGTTTAGGACTGGAAAGTCTCCTTTCAACGAATTCTAGCTTTCTTACAACTGCTTACCAGCACATGTTCCATTTTGTTTCCCTTAAAGGAAAATTTAGATCTTACTCAAAATCTTTTCACTGTTTTCTATGTACATCACAAACTGTGACAGCCTTCAACTATATTCATTGTCCTGTCAGTGCTTAATCTGGGTATGCATGTAGTATTCTTAGACTGAGTTACCTTTTCTCACATTGACCTTCAGCTGTGCACCTTTTGTCGGTGAATCCTAGTTATCATTGAATTTCACTTTTCTTCAACAGTAGCCTCAATTCCTGTCTTACCTACGTTTTAATTGTTGTTTTTTTAAAAAAAATGTTTTCTTTGTGATACAGTCTGTAGAATCTGAAATACATACCTGAATGAGTGATAGAGGTGGTTCTTTCTCAGTTGAGCATGAATAAAGTGCTCTCTGAGTGTGATCCATTTGAGAATAATCTGGTCTCCTTCCTATATATTTGCTCCTTATAGATGTTTAATACCAGGAAGATAATATAATATTGCATGTGCTGTTTCCTTTTTGACTTCACTCTTTTCGAATGATCTTTTCACAATTCATATGTATAATATCTGACATACATGGATACTTATGACTGGGTCATGCCACAGTATACGAATGTAGCAGTATATCCATTCAGCAGACATCTGGAGTCTTTCTGATTTTTGAGTGTTATAGCTTATAGTCCTGTAAACTATACAAGTATTCTGTGCGTACAAGGTTTTCAAAGCTTTTGGATCTGGAAGTGGGATTGCTGGTTCATGTGGTGACAGTGTTTAAGTTTGTGGGAGCCACTAATGCCTTTCTATAATGGCTTTGCCATGTGTTATCCCCTTGGTGCTGTATCCCTACTTGACATGGTCTTTTAAAAAATAGAACCAATCTAGTGGGTTTAAGTGATGTGTCCCTCATTTTAGTTTGGAGTAGATTTCCTGAAGACTATTGCATTTAATTGCTCATTGTCTGTTTTTATATTTTTTTAAAGAAAATTATTATTCAGATCTTTTGCCAACTTTTAATTTGAGTTGTATCTTTATTTTAAAAATTTTTGAGTTTCTACATAAACTCATATATGATAGATATTTATTATACATTTATTGTATATATACATACATATGTTTCTAAGTGCTTAAATATTCATGTTTTTAAGTTTCGTATTTATTTTTTATCCTTCAGTTGACCATTTGTCCTATTGGTCTGTCCAACTTGTTGAATGCCAATATTCACAGTACTTTTCAAAAGCTTTAATTTTTGTTAATGTAGTATTAATGTTCCTTTTTCAGTCACAAGTTTCAACTCTCTTGTTCTTCCTGTTTCCCAATAACACTAATCTTGAATTTGTACTCTCTTTCCTCGTAACTAACTTAGAGGTTGATTTATTTTCTCCCTATTTCTATAACATTTCAGTGTTCTGGATTTTACTTTCCTCCTTCCTGAACTTTTGCGCTTTGTTTCTTTTGGTAAAGTTAGGTTTTTCTTTTCAAATATAGATGCTTACAAATAAGAATTTTTCTCCAACTCTCAGTTCGTTTGTGGTGATAATCTTAGCGGGGATGCCTTCTGTGCAAGATTTGTAGGGTCTTCCTTCCCAGGGCTTTCTACACTTCTTCACACCACTTTTGATGTTTTCTGTCTTATGTTTTATTATCTCAGTATGTTCTAAAGTTGCTCTTATTTTCTTCTTTGATCTACTGCTTATTTATGAGAAACTTCTTTGATACATTCTAGTTAATTTCATTTTAAAGCCTTGTGTGCGTGTGCGTGTGTGTATGTGTATGTGTGTGTGCATGCTTAGTTAATCTAGTGTTGTTCATATGTATGTGTTCAGGGCTGACCACTGAAGGATCAGAAGAATGCATTGGATGCTCTGTACTGGGAGTTGCAGGAAGTTGATGTAAGCCTCCTTTCTTGGGTGCTGGAAACCAAGTCCCAGTTCTATTCTGGCAAAAGAGAGTCAAGCATTGTCCACTGCTCAGCCATCACTCCAGATCCTAATTTCAAAGATTTATAAATTTATCACATAGACTCCTGTGATTACACTCGTTTCCTTCACTGACTTGTGGACAATCTCAGAGTCTATGCTGTGTGGTGGATATTGTTTTGATTGTGTGGGACATATTTTTGAAGCAGGAATTTTGAGGCTACTAGAGTTTATTGTTTAAATTTCTAAATCATCCAAATTCTGTCAGTTTTTGCTTTTCTTTATAGGTGCACAAATAGTTTTTATTGTTGCTTCCCATTCTAGATCTACTTACTCATAATTGAAATTGCCCTTTACTTTCTTCAGTAACTTTTTTGTCTTAGTATCCTGTTTTGTGTTATATTTATATATGTATACTATCTTTCTTTTGGCTACTGATTGCATGATACTTTCTACCATTGTTAAAAAGTAGGTTTTAATGCCTCTTACTAGCATATGATTATAAAAGGATGTTTGTTCCTTAGGGTTTTTGTTGCTGTGATAAATACTGTAACTAAAATGTGAGTTCCAGAGCTAGGGGTTATTTCATCTGGTCTTTCACTGAAGAAGGTCGGAGTAGGAACGCAGTGCAGTGGCAGGAGCTGACCCAGAGGCTGTGGTGCAGTCACGCTCACTGGCTTGCTGCTCATGCCTTGTTCAGCCCACTTCCCCACAGCAGCCTGGTCCACCAGCCCAGAAGTGGCACTTCCCATTGTGAGTGGGGTCCTCCCCCATAAATCATCAATTAAAGCAGGGTACCATAGGCTGCCCACAGGATATAAGTAATGAAGGCATTTTCTCAATTGAGAACTCAAGTCCTCATGCTTGTAAGTAAATACTATCCCAGCCCCTGGAATGTTTTTAGTTTAAAATACATTTTCTCTGCATTTTGATTGGCGTGCTTAAGCCCATTCATTTCTTTACTCTTGACTATGGACATGTTGGATCCATACTGTTTACACTTGCTTGTAGGGTGACTGTCTTTCTGTGTATCCTAATGCCTCTCTTGTTTCTCTGTTTCACCATATTCTATTTTATTTTGTATGTTATGTTGGCATTGTCTTATTTATCTTTTTAATTCGATTTGTAGGTTCATATATATATATATATATAAAATTTATATATGCATGTAAATTTTATGTATTTAAATTTTCTTAATTTTTACCCTGGGGATGACAGTAAACATTGTAACTTATGTTATTACAGTTTGCTGAATACCAAATTAATTTCCACTCTGCAAAGCTTTGCTCATGTGTAGCTGCATTTTCCCTTCCTCTGTTTTATTACTATGATTCAGGGTTTTTTTTTTTTTTTTTTTATACATTTTATGTCTTGTTGTAATTGTTGCTCTAAGTTGGTATCTTTCAACCCAGCAAGAAATAAAAGGTAGAAATAAAAGATAGTTTTGTATTTTCTTGTCATTTATCCAGGTAATCACTATTAGCAGTGTCTTCCATTTCTCCATGTGGAGATGAATTTCTGCATGTTTCCTTTCAGTCTCAGCCTAAGGATTATCTTTACAATTTCTTTTTGGTCTGATTTGCTGACTATGAATTCTTTGAGTTTTATTCATCTGATTGTCTTAATACTTCCTTGTGTTACTATTTAGCTTATATTTATTCATCTTTGTTCAATTCCTGTGTGTGTGTCTGTGCATACACGTGCGTGTTTGTGTGTGTGTGTGTGTCTAGTATTTTGAACATCTTGCTTTTCTGTCTTTAATAGTTTTGAGGCTAAATCACCAGCTAATCTTAATTAGCAAGCATGCCTACTAATCTAATATAGGGCAGGTTTTCTGTTGCAGTGTTTAAGGTTCCTTTATTGTGTTTGGCTTTGGTAGGAAGGTTGATTATGCCGCCTGTGTCTGTGGATGTTTTCCATGTTTGCTAAGTTTCATGGATTTTGCAAATGATCTTTTACATGAATGTTATATTTTTCCATTAGCCTCCCATATGTTTTCTTCCTACCCGTTAGGACTATCATTTGATGCTTATAAATGCTTTTTTTTTTTTTTTGTGGCTTATACCCTGCCCTTCTTCTTTTGAACTTTTTTTTTCTATTTTTAGGCTAGAGCAAAAATCTTTATGTTTACTTATTTTTCTTTCTCCTTCTCCTCCTCCTCCTTTTCTTCTCCTTTTCCTCTTCTTCCTCCTCCTCCTCTTCCTTCTTCCTTCCTCCTTCCTCCTCCTCCTCCTCTTCCTTCTCCCCCCCTCCTCCTAGTGTGGTTGTTCATTTCTTCTTTTGATCTTGTTCCATTTCACTTCTGTTATTTTTTTTCCAGTTACAGTGGCATCATATTTGGGTCTTTGACATATTTACAATCCCTTAGTTGGTGATCTCTACTTGTTGGTTCAATAGTTTCCTCTTGTTATTCTCTTTTCTGAACATCCATGCTGCACTAGTTGAGTTGGTGCTTTTCCTGAAGCAGTTCCTGGTTTTGGTCTCTGTAGCGGGATGTAGTAAAAAAGTGATGTCTGTCTGCTTCAGGCTCTACCACCATCCAAGTTCCCAGTCTATGTCCAGCACCACCTGGCCATCTCAGTTCCACACTCCCCCACCCCTCACCTCCCCACCTTACCAAGTTGTTGGTGGGGTCGCTGCCTCTGCCTGCTGTCAACCCCAACCTCGGGGTTAGATATCACAATACCCAGTAACTTAGTAAATCAAAACTCTTAAAGCTTATAGGTAACTAGTCAGATTTATATATTGATAAAAACTCAACACACAAGACACCCACACAGTTTAGACAAGTTATCCCCATTATCCTAACCTTTTGATAAGCATAATTACATGAGGCTACTAAAGAAAGCCACATGGGTTCATGTCTGCTCCATTTTTGCCTTCCTCCTTCCCTCTCTTTCTGCATACTTCTCTATCCCACTTTTAGCTCTGCCTTTCTCTTCCTTGTCCAATCACAGGCCTCCTGCTGCACTAGTATTTAAAATAGATTGGTCAGGGAAATTCCTGCCACAGATCTCTAAATACTCTTGTTTCGTATGCACATATCACGAGTCTTGTACATGAATATTTTATTAGTTCTGGTTTTCTCTTGATTTTCCTCATTTACTAGCTCCTATTCCATGTACTTGACAGGGCACTCAGGAGTTTTTCTTTCTTTTTTCTCCTATTCTTAGATGCTTCAGAGAATCCCATTCTAGACCTCCTTTGAATTTTTTTGTGCTGTTCACTATATTCTATGGCTCTATATGTCTTACTTTCCTCAGTGGTGAAGGTTTCTGGATGTCTTCTGTTCATCTTAGAATATATATCTTTCCATTTCTTATTGACTCTAAGGTTTCTGAATATTTGGGAAATATCTTACCACATACAAGATTTCTAAGATTTTCTTTCAGTTTTTTATTTTATCTTCAGAGGAAGAGAATGTTGACATTTTGGTATGATGAGATAAATGAATTTAATTTTTAATAAGACTTTGCTTTTTATGCGATGTCCAGTGTAGGCTTGCCACACATTTTATCTTTTATCTGTTTTTTGTCTCTCTACCATCTTTCTTCCCTCCTTGTATCTTGTACTTTCTGTCTTTCTATATGGATTTTAATGAGAACATGTGAGTGCATCTTCTATGTGTAATGCATATGTAGGAGTGGGTGCTTGTCCATGTGTGCATTTGCAGCCATCAGAGGAGAATTTCAGGTCTCCTTGAAATGTACTTTCACTGGGTCTGTCAACTAGTCCACCCCAGCCATCCTCTGCTCTGTCCCTGACCACATTCTACTCTTGTTTCATATGCACATATCACGAGTCTTGGCTTTTGTAAATGTGGGCTTGGGGATCTGAACTCAGACCTTCATGTTGAGTTCACACGTTTGCTGCCACACCACGGTGTTTGTTCAGCCCTGTTGATGGCTGGGTTCTGTACTTGTCAGACAGCAGATGAAAGCTGCTGGTTCTTGTGGTCTTTCCTTTGCTTCTGTAAATCTGTTGTCATTCTTATCTTAGGTTTGCTCTAGCCTTTTGTGTGTGCGTAATTTTCTACTTTTTCGTTTATTATATTTATGCTCACACTCTTTGCCCTGTGTGGAGTTTTTGAGCTCTTGTTATTTACTGTTAAATTTTGGAAACTTATTTTTGTTCTCCATTTTTCCAAAATATTCCCATTTCAGCTTCTTTCTTTGGACCTTTCAGTTCAACTACATGGAGTTGAGACAGCTTACTATTTTTGTGAGCAAACTTCTTAGAAGAAATTCTCTTTGAACTTTCTCTGGTGGGTGCCGGTTCATGAGTGGAACATTATGGCCTGCTAGTTTGAGCCATTAGGTTCAGTGTCTCAGATCCTTAGTACACTGCCTAGGAGTCAGGGTGCTCACCACTCCGTTTACACAAGCTGTTAGGCCAGAAAGTTGAAAACAAGTTGCATATAATGCTGGAAATCTGTTTTTTGTTGTTGTTGGATATATTGATTAGTGTTTTATTCCTCGACATAGACACCCTTGTATGTTTTAGCACCTGCAGATTTAATCAATGAAGACGATACCAGAATTACATGCTTCAGTGGGAAGAGAGCCTTAATTTATTAATAGCAATCATTTATTGAGAGTTATTTCATTTCTTGAATTACTTCATACTTAAGCATTTTTCTTAGGTTGTTAACTGTTTATCGATTCCTACCATTCCTCTATTTAAATCATTTTTCTTTTCTATTTTTGATTAATTCTTTATGTAAACCAAGCTGCTTTGACACTTCTCATTTTTCTGCCTTAGCCTCCACCATAGATAGCATTACAGAATATGCCACCACACCCAGCTCAGCACCTTAAATTTAAGGTTACAGAGGTATTTGTTAGAATTGTTCTTTTGTATATAATAATCCTTGTAAAATACTTATTTTCCTATTTGAGTGATATAGTGTTCTTCCAGTAAAACCATAATTTTCATCACTGTTCATTTTTACATCATTGCATAGGTCTTTTGGATAAGGGTTAGCTTAGAAAAGTGAAATTGAGGTTTACAGACTCCATTTAACTAGCTCATAGTGTGTTTATCTGTCTCTGTGTGTAAACACATATACACACTCACATATTCTTGATGTCTGGGTTTTAGGGTCTTCATGATCTATATTATCTTAGTACAGTTGCTACTCTGGAGTCCTGGCAATACTTTATATGTAATCTCTATCATAAAATCAGGGAGCAAATCTAACACCCTTGGGTAGTTTTGGGTAAAGCAGGATAAGCTTCAGCCTCCTGTGATTCCAGGCTTTGATTTAAATGCTTTTCTGTGACCTGCTCTCTCATTAGGAGAACTCAGAAACATTTCCTCATGGTATATCTATGGTTAATTTCTCATATAATGTAGAAAATATGTGCATGCATATTGAGCTCCTATGTACCATAATAGTAATTGCATTCTCAAGTTGTATCTGCAGTCTCCGAATTCTACCCGAACCACCACATCCTTTGTAGAATTTTTAGAGTTACTTAATATGTACAAGGCACATATTTTTTGTGTGAATAAAATATATTGTCAAATTTAAGTGAGTTGCTGGGCGGTGGTGGCACACGCCTTTAATCCCAGCTCTTGGGAGGCAGAGGAAGGTGGATTTCTGAGTTTGAGGCCAGCCTGGTCTAAGAGTGAGTTCCAGGACAGCCAGGGCTATACAGAGAAACCCTGTCTCGAAAAACAAAACAAAAAAACAAACAAACAAAAATTAAGTGAGTTGATATACATAAAATACCCAATAAATTTTATTCCATCTCCCTCTCTTTAAATATTAATGTAAACAAAACCCACAACAGCCATAATATGGATTGCTTTCAGTATAATTTAGGATGCAGTTAGTATTTGAAAGTCTACAGTACTTTGCTATGAGTGAGATACAATAGTATTTACAGTCTTGAGAATGATAATTACATTTTCATGTTAGCTCTCATTAACTTGAAGTGGAATCAACTGTTAAGAAGCAATTCCTTCCTTTTGAATGCTTTTTCCTCTTTTCTTTGGATAGTATAGGATACTGTGTGTGTTTTAGATGTTTATATTATAGTATCGTATATCCCTTGAGGAATATTTTTTCAGTAGTCAAAACAAGGTTTATATACATGGACTAGTACAGTTATCCAGAAAAATAATTAAAATTTCAATATATAAAAATAACTTTTTAACTAAATAAAGTTGTGTGCTGTTGATAGTTTCCTGTCCTGTCCAGCAAGGCATTAAACAGAGGTCCTGGGGGGTCTCCTGAAAGAGAGCAGGGGTGTGGTGAGGGGGGACACAGGCAAAGATGCGAAGAATCACGGCTTGTCCATAGGCTGATCAAACCGTAATTTTTCGTTTTTTCAAACAGGGGTTATATACACAAAAATGCAGGATGTGGGGAAGGGGATGACACGGGAGTGTAGGTGTTCAGGGGGAGTATAGATATCTTCCAGAACATAGTGTCAGCTGGGTGAAGGTTCAGGGGACAGATCACTATGACTCCACCTATGATTCACTTGTTCTTATCTAAGATGGTACTGTCCACCAAGTGTACCTCTCGACAAGGTCTATGACTACTCAGGCTGGCAATTTTCCACCAAAGCTGCTTGTTTACAATAGCTTATAGCTAGCTGTCTGTTTCAGTGTTTTTCCACAGAGACCCAAGACTTTGTGTTAGCCGGCATGTATATCAGGCCTATGGCCTATGACCTATGGCCTAGGCCTTCATTGTATAAGCAGGGCTGCCCCAGACATGTTCCCTGAGGCATAGTCTCATATTTCTCAAGCAGCCATGACCTGAGTGAAGCTAAGATGTGCTTGAATGGTTGTTTCTTCTTCTTCCACCCAAATGCTCGGTAACTGGCATTGATCACTGTACTTGGCTTACAAGTGCCCTATTTAAAACTCAAAACATTATGCATCCTAGACGTGTATTTGTCTAAATGAGCTACATCCCTACCTTCTATAACATTGTAAGGGTTCTTTTCAAATGTGGTGGGCAGGGGGAGTCAATGCGATAATTATAGCCAAAAGAGGGCAGAACCGCATGGGGTGTACTAGGAGATAGGAGGAAACAACGGAAGACTTGGCTCTTCTAACCTCGTTGTTATTTTGTAAGAGTTTGAGAAGTAAATTTTGTTACTTCTTTAAAGGTCCTTTTCTTCAGAATGTGAATTTAACAAACCTCATGTGGTTTATGTGGTTTTTTTTTGCCTTTTATTTACAAGATAGAATATTGATAGATAAAAAATTCCAATTTTGTTCATTTAACATGCATATCAGCAAATCAAAATATGGTGGCATATTCTTTCAAGAAGCTGTACTTAAATAACTTTGTGGGGATTGTATGTTCTCTTACATATTCAGAATGATACAGGTTGTCTATGCTTTTTACTGCTGTGCTAAATACCATGACCAAAAGCAACTTGGGACTGAAAGGGCTTATTTCTTCTCAGCCCTTTTAGTTAATCATAAATAGAAGTCAGCTCAGGAACTCATGGCCAGAATCTGGAGGCAGGAACTGAAGCCGAGGCCAAGAAGGAATGCTGCTTATTGGCTTACTCTGCACAGCTTGCTCTGCTTGCTTTTTGTACGACCCATGACCACCTACTTGAGGTGGCATCAATCACGGTATTCTGGGCCCTTACACATCAACTATTAATCACAGAAATATCCCATAGACTTGCCTACTGGCCAATCTGGAGGAGGAATTTTATCAGTTGTGGTTCCCTCTTCCCAGATGACTCTAGCTAATGTCATGTCAAGTTGACAAGAAATAAGCAGCACAGAGAATATATGACCATGAGTATTTGTGTGTGTTTCTTTGATATTACATACTTTCTTAGTCCCACAATTAAAAAAAAATCCTTTTTTATATCGGTAGATTTTTTTTCTTCTTAGTTCATTTTGAAAAGGCGTTGCTGCACTGAGTGGCTGTGTATGAACTTGTCACTGCACCTGTGTCTTCCTTCGCAGTGGATTGTGCTCTTTCATTGGTAGGGTTGCAGAGCTCTGTAGAAAGGTCACTAGGCACTAGTCCTACTTTTGCATTTTCAGTTTCTTTGCTACATTTTCTCTAAAATGTCAGAGTGACTTATCTTCCTTCAGCTTCAGTCCTCTGTCCAGTCAGAATGAGTGGATTGTGCCTATGCTGCATTGTGGTGGAGTTTTAGAATTCAAGGGAGGAAAGAAAATGACCTGGAAGCTACAAACATATTATGCTTGCTTTTATTAAACCGTTTCTTTACTTATTTTAGAAAATTATAGGGACAAAGATAAAATCTGCCAGAGTTAATTTAGTTTATGTTTGTTTTAGTCGATATATATTTTTACATATGTATATGTTGAAATACAAAATATTCAAGAATTGCATGTAATTACTCAATGCTCTCTGATACTTTGCCATTTTAAAATACAGTCGTTTTTTGTAATTGTATTTAATACAAAATATTCTCTAATCATACACTACTTTTGAATGTCTGAGCTAACCTCACCCTTGGTTGGCATGCAGCTTTTCTTTAGTCATTTCTAACTCCCTTTGGAGGACATCTCCAGAGATAGAAGACCTGATTCCAAGTGTTGATGGAGAACTTTCCGTCTCCTGAGCTGAACTGGGTGCTCTGTCTAGAGCAGTATTAGACACGTCATAATCTGAGGGCTGGAGCAAACATGGTTATGTGCTGTTGGGATTCAGAATGTCGTGCCAGGATGAGAAACCAGAAGTCATGGTCCGTGAGTGTAATAGTTTGAAATAGTTCAATAGTGTAGGAAAAGAAAAGTAAGGTGTCAGTGGGAGCAGTGTTGGAAACAATGGGTTTATGAGCATTAGGATGAGATTACTAAATTGGAACAGTGGCACAACAGATAGACTTAGCTGTTCTGTAAAGATATCTGTGAGAGATGCCCTGTAACTGAGTATCAGACATGTTCTTACGTATCATAATTTAGATGTGAAAAATCACCTCAGAAAAGCCGTGGGTAGAGATACACGTTTTAGACTCCTCCATAAAGGAATTGTGCTTGAAGCTCAGGAAGTGAATTTTCTTTATATGTGAAGGTAAAAATGTATACATAGTTAAGAGTCTCACTCAAAGAGGATAAAAGATAAGCACAAGAAAGTCCAATAGTGTGGATTAGGAAGTAATCAGAAACCGGTGAAAACTGTAGTCTTGACAGCCAAGCTATTAGCTCCTAGTCAGTACTGGTTGGAGAGATGGCTCAGTATAGAGAGTACTGGCTATACTTGCAGAGGACCTGCATTTGGTTCCCAGCCCACATGGTGGGTAGTAATTGTCTCTTAACTGCAGCACCAGGGGGTACTCACCCTCTTTTAACATCTGTGACTTTGAATGCATGTGGTGTATTTACATAGGTGTAAGCAAAACATTCATACACAAAACATGTAGTAAAACTATGTCTGTCTGTCTGTCTGTCTGTCTGTCTATCTATCTACCTATCTTCAGTCTTACATCTATCATTATCTATTTGTATTTTTGCACAGACAGCAGTAGCAAGTAGTGCAACTACACTTAGCTAAACCTTTTTGTACTGTAGATGAAACAGGAGGTTTCTGCAGGAGTGTGTTCTGTGTTTGCATACTTTTCTTAGGCCTTGGGTGCAGATGTCTTATTTTACTGTTTTCCACTTCTCATGGACTACTGTGGTACTACTCTCTGGGCCCAGGCTCTATATCTTCCATCTTTTGGACACTCTTATGGCTTACTTCTGATCTCTTGATATCCTGTGGTTTAGGCCTCATTTTTTTTTCCCCTCTCCACTTCTGTAAGTGTCCTTGTCATTAAAATACAAATTTACATTTGTTAATTGAATCTACAGTCTTACTTCTATGCTACACAGTCAAACATATCCACTGGTGTCTGAATGAAGCTTGTAGGCACTCCTAGGAGTTGTAGTTCTCCTGATGTGTAGCAGCCATTAGTAGAAATACCTGTAATTTGTTTCTTAAGAAAATACACAATTAAAAATGGAAAGTACCATATAAAGTTAGTATAAAATACTATTCACTTAAGGTTATTTTCAAGATGCTTATACCTGTTGGATAAATAAAGACATATTCAGCAAAATAGAAAAAAATTCTATATTTACAAGTGATACGTAACTCCAAAGTCAAATAATATCATGTTATATATATTTCTCAGTATTTTTAATTAGCATGAGAAAGTGGATTATGATGAGTGTTTTTAAGAACCATTATTTGATGTTTTTTCTATATTTTTTATTTTTAGCCACATGGGGTTTATTATGGGAATAAATTGACCTGCTTCATGTTATATATTATGGAAGATATTTAATAGTGAGAACTATGCTGCTCAGTTTGCACTAATTTTGTACTAACAATTTGTTGATTTTTATTGAACTTTTGGTCAGGGCAAATTTCTCAGATTCTAAGCTGTCAGAGAATATTGAGTGTTTGCTAAGCCCTGTGTGTTCTTACATACGAGTTGTTACTGCCCTGGGCTATATGTACTTCTTTTCTATAATGCATTGCCACAGCCTGGCTTTTGTCCATTTGTGTTCCTTCACATCTATCCAGACTGGAAATGCACACTCTCTGTAGAGGGGCATAACTGTGCTGTGTTTATCTCTCTTCTTCTTGAATCAAGAATCACTATGTGTTAATTTGTTCCTTGTTTTTCTTATAGCACTTACTCTTGTTATACTTGTTTAGTAGTCACTACGTAGTAGGTAAGTTTTTTTTTTAAATCTCACTTATATAAAGTAAGTATAATTATCTGCACACTCTAAATTAGGAAGCAGAGACTTAACATGACTATAAAAGCTTGTTCAGGCTCACTTATATGGTAAATAGACGACCTAAGGTCTTAGCTCTCACCGTAGAGCTTTTAATTCTAGTTCTGTAGCACCTTAAATGCATAAACAAAGCCATTGTAGGATTTTCTCTTTTCACATTTCTCGGGACTTTACGCCAACTTTGCTTAGTTATGAAAAGTTGTGTTTCCTAAATTCTCCTGTAAGAGCCTGAGTCTGGGGAGCTCATTACTTCCCCTAGATCAGTGAGTTTAAGAGCACCCACAGCAAGCACATCCACCATTTTCTCATACAAAAACATAGGAAAGGCCCCACCTCTAAGCAACATCTAGCTTAATATTTAGCCTTCAATTTCTTTTATTTTGGGCTTCCCAACTTTACACACTATAAGGAGTGTAGTTACATATTATATAGATCTTGCACCAAGATACCCATTTTCTAAATAATGTTCTGATGTAAGTCTTTCAATATATGCACACGTGACAAAACAGTAATATTGGGTGGCTCTCCAGCACATGCATGTTAATATGGCCAACATTTTACTCTTCACACGTATTGGAGACAACATCCTTTTCTCCTTGCTGTTTCACAGCTTTAGGGTGCTTTATTTTTGTTCATCTCACCTTTAGGGGTGTCTTAATTGGAGTTTTATTGCTGCGAAGAGTCACCATGACCATGATTATTCATACAAAGGGAAATATTTAATTAGGGCTGCATTCTAGTTCAGAGGTTTAGCCCATTATTATCATGGTGGGAAGCATGACACTGTGGAGGCAAAAATGGTTCTGAGGTACTGACAAGAAGCTGAGAGTTCTCCATCTGGATCCATAAGCAGCAGGAAATAAAGTGCTTCAAGTTTCTGAGACCTCAGAGCTTGTCCCCACAGTGACACACTCCATCATAAGGCCACACCTGCTCTAACAAGGCCACACCTCCTAATAGTACCACTCGCTATGAGCCAGCCATTCACACAGGAGTCTATGGCGACCATTCCTATGAGAAGAGTTGGGTATGTGAATTGTTCTTTAGGTGAGTGATTTTCACACAGGAATGTTGTTTGAGGTATCTTATTGGTGACATTTCTAAGCCCTGTCATGTGTGAGCTGAACTTTATTTCAGCATTTGTTCACTGTACTATTACCAAGATGAACGTAGGTATTTTGGAGTTGAAGTTCTTTATTTGATCACGTGTCTTTCTAGGTAAAATCAAATCATCTACTAGATTCTGTTGAGGACCATGCTAACACCAGGCTTCAGATATTGTACTGCCATCCTGTCCTCAGGATGCCAGGACTTACAGGACTTTCCCTTTATCATAGCTCTCCTTCCTGGAGAGACTTCATTTGCCTGAGGTCATTAAGAATTGGAGAAGGCACATAGCATCATCAACTTTATCCTGTACTAAATGACAGAGCCAGGATTGGCCTTCTGTTCTCCTACTGGACTTCCCCAGGCTGCCTCCCTTCCTCCCTGGCATTCCCCTACACTGGGGCATAGAACACTCTCAGGCCCAAGGGCCACTTCTCTCACTGACATCCAACAAGGCTGTGGGTTCTGCCACATACGCGGCTGGAGCCATGGGTTCCTCCATGTGTACTCATTAGTTGGTGGTCAAGTTCCTGGGAACTCCAGGGGGCCTTGACCAGTTGATACTGTTGGTCCCCCCATGGGTCTGCAGACCCCCTCAGTTCCTTCAGTCCCTTCTCTAACTCCTCCATCAGGGACCCCACACTCAGTTCAGTAGTTGGCTCCGAGCATCCGCCTCTGTATTTGTCAGGCTCTGGCAATACCTTCCTTCTTTTTGGGCTTCATATGGCTTGTGAATTGAATCTTGGTTATTGTGAACGTTTGGGCTAATATCCACTTACTAGTGACTGTATACTGTGTGTGTTCTTTTGTGACTGAATTACCTCACTCAGGATGATATTTTCAAGTTCCATTCATTTGCCTAAGAATTTCATGAAGACATTGTTTTTAATAGCTGAATAGTACTCCATTGTGCAAATGTTCTCCATGTTTCCTTTAGGCGTGTATGTTTTACTTAAAGAGCTAACATTACTCTGGCTAGTATAATAGAAGGAGTTCACATTAACCTGAAGTAGTTCCACACATTTTTATGGTTGTAATCACTTTCTTATATTAAGTCATTAGCCTTTGCCAACTAGTCTCATGGCCTGCTGTCTTTTTGGTGACCTTTTACTTTAGTAGAGATGTAAAATGTTAATAATTTGATTTTTGGTTCACCCATCTCTTTACTGACTGTGACTTTTCCTCTGTGCAACTGTGTGGGAACTGTAGGATACCTAGATAGTTGAGTGCTGGTGTCTCAGTAGGATGTCAGTGTGGTGTGTGGTTTGGTGATGTGAGCGAGCATCAGGGTGCTGTGTTTCAATGTTTGTCACATGCTATCTTTGAACCAACAAGATCAGGTGCTTCATAACTTGTCTTTTTGTCAAGTGTGGCTTGTGGTGACTTCTTCCCCAAAATTGTCCATACCCTTCAGAAGACTGTGCTCAAATTTGAACTTGTGATTTAGGTAATGCTCAGCCCAATTAATACTTACATAGGAGAAATTGTAAGAATTATGTAAGTGGGAGAGTTCAAAGTGATAGTCCCACAGAGAGAATAGAAACGAAGGCAGCCAGCCCTCAGGAGCATATGTTGTTGTCAGTGCAGTCTGTCTGCAGCAGAGCGTAAGTAGCCCCAGGGTTAGATCTGGCTCATGGCCCCAGTGTCTCAGCACCCTGCCTTACACATGGGTATGAGTTAGAGAGGCAGGCAAGGTACCACTGAATTTTTGTTGCTTCTCACATCTCTCTCTGCTTATTATGCTGAACTTACTTTCATATGGCAGATTACCATTCATGACAATGAAATGGAAAGAATGTTACACTATTAAAACTCAAAGGACTTAAAGAAGGGATGCTTCCATAATCTATAGTGTAGAAAAACTATTTTGAACTGAAAGTAAAAAAAAGAATTATTTCTTGAAAACTAGAATGTAAATGTTAGCACTGCCATGTCCTTTTAACATCCGAACCCATTTTAAGTGATACAGTTTCAGGCACTTGTGTTAATCCCAAAGACTCCAGGAGAAAGACCATCTAAACTATCATGGCCAAATGAATTAAAGCAAGCTTTGTAATTTGTGTACACTGGCTTCCAGCTCCCAAGGTGGGGTTCAAGAGCTCAGCATTGGATGTGAGGCACAGGTTTTTGAAGCTGTGGAGTTTCCAAATAGGGGATTTGGTGTGTAAAATAGGCACTGTTCTAGAATCAGAATGTAAGTGTAATAAGTGTAATAAGTTAGTTACACCGACCTCCTGAAACAGAAGTGGTTATAAGATAGTAGTCATAACAACCTTTTTGAGCAAAGGTAGGCTTGCAAGGTAGTTGTCACAAATGTTTGAAGCAAAGATATGATTGCAGTTTCTTGGGACAGGCAGTGCAGAACTATTTGTAGTTAAGGTACAGGCGGGACATAACCCCATCCTTGAAAAACTGAGGTTGAGTTATAAACAGGAATGAACCTAGTTTGTCTTTACTATAAGATGACGTTTAAAACCAAGATGGAGGCAGGCTGGTTTATCATGTGCAAATCAGTTAAAATCAGTTAGGTAATCAAATTTTAAAAATAATTATGTTTTCTTTATTTAGTCTGTGGCAAGCATGTGCCAACAAGCATGCACGCACACATGCACTCACGCATGGTGCAGAGATAGAGATAGAGTGATTTCACTTTTGTTAAATGTGAGCCAGGTAAGTGATCTGTTTCGGTGCCTATAGTGGCTGTTCCCAGAGTAAAGCCTTTATGGTCTATACCTGGTGTCGTATCTCTTGCCTGCCTGTTGTGCTCTGCCCCATGCCCTCATGCCGCCCTAGCCCTGTGGCGGCTCCTCCTCCTCCTCCTCCTCCTCCTCCTCCTCCTCCTCCTCCTCCTCCGTGCTGTTGGGATGTGGTGATAGATTCCAAAGGGGGAAGGACTGCACAGCCATCCGATGGGCTGTGCCACTGTCCCTAGTCTTGTGTTCTGGGTAGAAGAGGAAACTTCCCGGAATGCTATTGTTATTTGGTTTTGGTTTTGTACAGAACTTACCTTATACCTGACACACAGTCAATGAAAAGTAACATGCAGGCCAAGAGCATGCTGCTTCTGAGAAGTGAGGAATTTTAGGTTCCTTGGAAGGATATTTTTGTTTTTCGTTATATCTATGAATTATGTTAAAGTATTAAGTCAGTAGTCTCTTAATACAGTGAGTGGAGAGTATCTCTACCAGTTGTTTTCTCTTTGGTCAGCTGAGTGTTTTTTTTTACACTCACAGTTATATCAGAAGTATCACACTAGTCATATTTTAAAGAGCCAAATATAAAGAATTGGCATTTAGCTTAAATTGGATGAGGAAATATTTTGCAGTTGGACATAATCTCGTGTTCTAGACTATACACAATTTCCATTTTCTCCAGTATTCTGCAAGAGTGACAAGTTGCCTCTTGAGTTTTTAACAGTAGAATCCCTTTATAGACTTAGAATGTGTGGGTAAGACTTTCCTCCCTGTTGTGGATATTCTCCTGTGAATTGAAATATTTTTGCTTGATTTTTATTTTAAACCTTAGTATTCTAATTAACAAATGGTTTTCTATTAAAACACTGCACTCTGATTCCTGAGTTCAACTCTCTTAAATTGTACTTGGCCACATGAGTAAGCTGTGCTGTGCAACTTTGGGTTTTTAACCTTTGCTCTCTGCTATTAGCTTTATGTTTTTTTAATTATTGGAAAATGGAGGACAGTAGGAAAGTTACGACTTAAATGGACTGTTGTTATTGCTGTATTATTTTTTTCAGGAAATGAAAAATGTTATTTATTCTTTCCAAATCAAGCAGAAACAAATATAGAACATCTTATGCTGTTGTTTTTTCGCTCACCACTTAATATTATCACAGTTTGATTCTTTAAATGTGATTATTATCTTTCCATTATAATGATTGATGATGCGATCAGCTATTCGTGGTGTAAAACATCTATTGTCACACTGTTGCCTACTATATAAACAGTATGAATAGTGTTTTCAGTATATGCAAGTTTATTTCAGTAATGAATAAAATTATTTAAAAATGCAAATACATTTCTCACTACACACTTTCCTAATATTATATGAAAATAAACAAATAGGTGATATTTTAAAAATGAAGATTTTGTAAGATTCTTTGGCTTTTTCTTTTAGTTGCAAATCTCTTCTGAGAGGCTGCATTGCTGAACATTCTTCACATTGCCCATTTGTGCAAACATGTCCAGATGAATTCAGTGTTTAATGTTAAGAGTCTTATAACATGCCAATTTGATTTGTAGCCTTTCATATCATAGAATGCTAATTAAAATCATATTTTTGCATGTGTCATGCCTTTCATGTACATATGCAAATAGATTCTGTTGCCTTTCAGCTATTAGTAATTAACTTTATGAAGGACAGCTGTAATACATAATTAACAAAAATGTTTGCAAGCCCTTTACACTCTAAGTTACAACAGTAAATTTTTTTTTATCCATTTTTCAAATTAGCCATTTTGTCTAATGTTTCAGAATGAAATCTGGTGCCTTTGAGAGTCACATAATTGATGTGGTGCTATGTGCAAGCATAGTCATGCGTGTGCTGCACGCGTGTTCTCCAGTCCATAAGTGTGCTTATCCTTGATGTGCTTGTGAGTTAAGATAGCTGATCAGGTGATACTCTTTGTTTCAGGTATATTGACATCTTCTCTGCACAAAACCAAATGCAAGTATGCATGTGTGCATTCTGTAGATACAGGAAGCTTTAAGTCATTTCAAAATAATCTCTCTTTCAATCACTACCATGTTTTTAAGGAAGCTTCATAGAGCTATTTATTTTCTTTTTTTATAATCCTTTAAATTTGTAATAAAATGATATTTTCTTGAATGCATTTCATGATGGAAGTGTGAGTTTGTCTATGGGGTAGTGTATACTATATCATAGTACTTTTTTTTCTTTCTTCCAACTGATGATGAAGACAGTGACTAAGGAACCACAAACATTATTTTGATCTTTTGGATACTTTTAGTAGAGGCAAGCAATGTCTAAGAACTGTTCTAATGGGTATGTCTACGTTGTGCTAATGTATGCCTATACCAGAAATATTCTTAAATGCTTTCTACAATTTTCCAGCCAAGTGTCAAGATATAGTTCTATAATTTATTTTTGTTTTTTCTTTTTTTTCTTTTTAGTGTTGCTTTTGTAATGAAGAAACACTTAAATACTCACCTACTAGGCAAGCATGGAGTTGGCACCCCAAAAGAAAGGTAAATTTCATTCTTCTGTATTATGTATTTCATATGTGAAATGAATCTTTCATTTATCCATTATTTATCCTTAGTTTTTCTATTTTCAGTTTTGTTTAATGAAAGAACTTCCCAAATTTGTGCCTCTGGTTGTAGCTTCCTTCTTGAACACCATTTATTATGTCAACTTTTCAGAAAAATATAATGGCATATGGTAGTTTTAAATATGAAGTCTGGAAACACTCAAGGTTTTGTGACAGAAACAAAACTATAGAATTAAAATTAGAGGGACATGAACTCTGTAAACCCCTCCGTACATGCTAAAACAAATGTTTAAAACTAAATATTGAGGGGAGACAATTAAATGTTGTCTTTAGTATAAGTTTATTTTGAAGTTTTAAAATAACATTTGTGACTTCTTCCTATAGACTTTAGCATTGCTCATATTAAAACAGAAATATTTTGTGTCATTCTTCAAATAATATTATAGTTGCCATGTCAGGAAAAATAACACTACAATTATTGTACCATCAACTGTCAGATTTACTTTTCCTTAGTGATATATAATAATTAACTTAATCATATAGATTTAATTGTTCTAACTGAACTGATTTCTTGCAATGTCGGCTACCACATCAACATGGCTATTTCTGACAACTTTTAAGCTCTAAACATGGACTCCCTTTCAGTGAGGAGACATGCTCTTAGGTTCCTGTGTTGGAGCTGGGCTTTCAGCCTCCCTCCAAACTCCCAAGAATATATTCTACATTTCTACACTCATTTGGCTGTCATTCATGATGTTTTGACAATTCTAAAGTCTTCTACCCAACAGTACTCAGGCCTCAACCTTTTTAGCAATATCTAAAATATTTATGGCTCTTTCAAAATAAAAATGATCTCATGTACTCTATAGTATAAATAAAGCTATAGATATGTAGTGGTTTAATGAGAATGGCCTCCACAGGCTCAGATGCTTGAATACTTGGTCCCAGATTAGTAGAACTATTTGGGAAGGATTGGCAGATTTGGCCTGGTTGGAGGCGGTGTGACACTTTGAGGCTTCAGAATCAGGCTCCTGTCCCAGGTATCTGACTCTCCTTCTGCCAATAGGCCCTGCCACCACCTCTCAGTGTTGCCATGGTTGGTGACCAAAATTTAAAGAGATTTCCTGTTGTAGAACACTCCAGATCATCCCGTGACAGAAAGATCTCATGACTTCCTCTCCTGTGAGACACTGTAGCCTTGCCAAGTAGTGTGAAAGTGCTGATAGATTGCCTGGATGGGTACTTTTAACTATTTCTAGTGCCAGCATTCGTCTACAGTAGATATTTTTGAATTTTTCTTTCTCCTAAAATTTTTGTTGCTTCAGATGTGTTTGTGATGTCATCTTTTTTATTTTTCTGGTATTATTTTGTAGAATGATGGATCAGAATTCCTGGAGTTAGTTATAAATGCATTTTTTAAATTGTCCATCTGTGGTTCGAGGAGACCAAGATTTATAAATGCAGTCTATTTTACATTTGTAAAGGTTCCTCCTCTTTGAATGTGTGGCTTTATAAGCATCATAGAAATGGTGGGATTGATTTACTTTCTGTTTGGGAACAATGTTTGTCAATTCTGTTAAAGCTTTTTCTCACCTATTTAAAACATGGTTGCTTTGGAAATAATCTTGCAAGCTTGTTATATTTTGATTTTTCCAGAACAATATAATTAGTTTGTTTCTTATGTTGAGAATTTGATTCTACTCTCTAATCCCTTGCATATTGCAGAAAAATATAATAGAAGTTAGCTGTGACAATTAAATTAATAATACATTTTGTTTGTAAATATTTTGGCCTTGTGCTTTGAGTGATATATGCAAAAATGATAATTTATTAAAAATAAAGTCACATTCCTCTACTATAAAGTTTGATAAACCAATAAAAATTGTCAGCATAACTTGCATTGGAAGAAAAAAACTAAATTTTGCAGTGGTTTTTAAGACCTTATGAGAATTTGCAATGATGATAACTTTCGCAAGAATCAATTCTTTTCCCCTAAATTTTCATCAGCTCACCTTAAGGTAATGTAACATAGTAACTGTGAGATACTTTACATTTAAATACAGATAACTGGATGTTGCCATATCCAGCCTGTAGTTTTAAATAGTACACTCCAACTAAGTTCTAAGTACATTCTAAATAATTTTTATTTTACATGAGTATTTATCTGTTACAGATGTCAATGAAATTTCTTTATAACACCTTGATTTTGTTCATAATAATCTCGAACGTCCTTTTTTACATTTATAACAATGAGTTCAGCCATATTAAGTGTGTTTTCTGTGAATGTCAGGCCTGAGTGACATGAAGTGTTAATGTCTGTTTAGTACAGTGCTTAAAATCTGCCAGCTTTCAATAGTGGTGTTGAGAGGAGGGGTATGCTTTACTTCAGATTTCCATCTGCGTGTGTGTGTGTGGGGGGGGGGGCGGAGAGAGAGAGACAGAGGTGGGGGGAGGATGTTGTGTGGTTGTTGGATACCGTTAAGAAATATGTTTGTGCAAAGAACCTTTCCATAATGCTTATGACAGTACTTTAATAAAAGATTTTAAATTAGATAGTATACAATGTACCATACTTGCTAAATGATTTTGCTAGAGGAAATGCACCTGCAATTTAATAATGAATATCCAGATCACAGTCTGTTGTGGTTTCAGTGAAGCCATGTTTGGAAGATGTCAGATGTTGTTTCTGTTTTGGCTTTTCTTTACTAGATCTTTACTTTACTAGATCATGGACATCTTACTAGTTGGTATCCTCTCTTCCAGCTACTGTTAGTATCAGTAAGGCCTCAGGGAGAGGTGGGCTTAGGAGCCCTCTCTTCATGCTGGAGTGTTGTTGGGTCCCATTGTGTCTGCCTCACCTGAAGCATCGTCCTGGTTGCCTTGACTGATGTGAGAAAGCCCATTCCAGCTGTGGGCATCACTGTCAGGTAGCAGTCCAGAAGAAAAGAGCATTTCAGCCTGATGTTTTCTCAGTTTGCCTTTCCTCTAGCTGCTCAGCTGACCTGTTGTCTTGCTGCTGCTGCCGCTGCTGCTATGGCTGCTTCTGCCACCACCTCATTTTTCATATCAGAGCCAGCGTTTTCAAGCCTTTATTGTGGAATAGGGAATAACAACAACTCTCCAGTAACATTCAGGGCAACTGAATAATATCCTGTAACAACTCAGGTTGTGATTGTTGAGCACCTCCTCCTGTGAATTGAGTATACTGCTTGCTGCCTGCCCCTGAGAGTTGTTCTAGGACTATTCAGACTAGTGAGGTACCCAGCTCCAAGGAATGAGTGCTGCTTTCTCAGCAGTCAGATGTGAAGTTTAAAGATTTGATGTGGAAGGCACACTCTCTGTCTCTATCTCTGTCTCTCTGTCTCTCTCTCCCTCTCTCCCTCTCTCCCTCTCTCCCTCTCTCCCTCT
>NW_021604634.1:4253408-4262978 GCF_004785775.1 Grammomys surdaster | reverse complement strand
CCCTCTCTCCCTCTCTCCCTCTCTCCCTCTCTCCCTCCCTCCCTCCCATGCGGATTTTCCTGGTTATATTCCTTTAGAGAACCTGACTAAAGCAGTGCCGATGGTTGCTGTGAGTTCTTGGCTTGCTGCAGATGTTTGCGACCAGAGGATTCTGTCTCACAACAGTCTTCCCCATCTTGATTTTACCCTCTTACTGCCCCCTCTTCTGTCATGTGTCTTGACCCTTATAAGGGGCAGGGTGTGACACAGCCCCCTGTGAGGGATGAACTTGCAGTAGTCCTTATTCCCAGCACCTCACCGTGTATGAGTCACTCCATACACTGTTAATTGAAGAGAAGCTTCTCCAATCCTGTGCAGCACTGATCTATGCTATGAGAGCAAATCTGTAGAGCACAGTTGCACAGCATGTTCATGAAACAAAACAGTAGTGCTAGGGTCCTTCCTAAAACCTCATATTGACATGGTTTTCCCATGGGGTTTTGTGATCATTGAACTGATTTTCATGGTACCTTGGGTTGTTTAGGAATGCTACCATTCATGAATGAAAAAAAGCACTTTTCAGAAATGAATGCCACAGAGTGCAGTGGACTTCCAGTTTCCTGGCTTCACCTTACATATATTAATTTTCTTTTATTAGAAGATAATTTCTCTTCAGAATCACTCAGTATCAAATGTAGTGGACAAACTGTTTCCTTTGAAATAGGTGGGAAGTTTCCATAGGTACGTAGATGGAGGTTCTCATATGTGTATTCTGGTTCTTTCTGTCTCTTTTACTGTCACTGTGGATGCGGCTTCACAGGGCTCCTCAGGCAACTGTCTTTCAGGACTTCCTCTTCCTGTCATCACTCCCTGTTCTCTCAGTTCTTGCTTTGATTTTTGTGTTTTGGCTTTTCTTACAATCAGTTTTTTTTTTAAGAACAAAATAAAAAAAGAGTGTTCCCCCCCCAAAAAAAAACCCCAAAAAACAAAAAACTACTCACACAAGTTAATTTAGGAAAAAGAAAATACTAATGGACTAATGTCAGCATTGAAACTATTTACAGAAAACTTGCCTCTATTGTGGCTAAGTGGAGGTGGAGTTGACTCCTCTTCAGTCTTGCTTGCTCTAGCAAGTCAGCAAGCTAACTCACGGGTGTCCAGGTTCCCTGTCCTCCCTCCTTTTTATACTCTCATCAGTGGGCAGTCAGATCCAAATGACAGTTGGTGCTGGTGTGACTACTTCTGTGAAAAAGGAGATTTTAATTCAAAGGAAGGCTAGTGAATCATTTCTCAGAATGATAAAAGCCACATCATTCATCCAAAGAAAATGTTATTTATGATATTATTTATGGAAGATTGCATTCTGCTTTTTAATTGAGTTAGTCAGTCGTTTCTTTGGGTGCATATGGATAGAGACACACAGTTCACACTGAAGTCACCCTACCGAAGTTCGGGGCTTAGCTCTACACTGTCCTGGTCACTTGGACACTCTTTGTTTCTACCAGTGTACTGCTGCAGATATGGTTTTCTCTGTTGGGTGCTTTTAAGTCTCCTAGGTGAATGTCAACACAAATATCTGTAGCATAGCATGTCCAGATTCTACAGAGTTCAGGGTCTTATCGTATAGCTCAAGGTTGGCCTTGAGCTTGACATTCGCCAGCCTCAGCACTATGTGTTAATGTAGCCTGTGTGTGGCGTCGTGCTATTCTCTGCCCCATTCAGTTAAGTTGTTTTCTATTTTCCTGTTGTTATTGTTGTTATTATTTACTTCTTTCACTGTGCTGTTTTTATTTTTTTGTGTCCTGTAGATTGATTTTTTTACATTATAATTATTACAATGGTGACTAAATATTAAAAAGTTCCTAGAAATAACATGAAACACAATTTTAGTGTTAATTCAGTATTTGGGATGTTCTGTAAAATGTCATATTGTGTCTGTAAGGCTGAGGAAAGTGATTCTTTTTTGTCTTTATTTCAGCAGAAGTTGTGCTTTCCAGCAGTGATTTGTCGTTTCAGACTTGGGTACTAGCGAATCATGTCTGTAATTGAGCTCTCCTCTTTGTGTGTACTGCTGGGAAGCTGGGGTCCTAAGCTGTGACCCTTCTTGAGCATGTGAAAGGACTTTAGGGAGCACGATTTATTTACTACAGTTATTTCCAGTTTCATTTTTTTTCTTTTCATGAGGAAGTCCCATTTTATGTGAGTGATATATTTTAACAAGCTCACATAAATCAAAGCCCTCATAATTCAGGAGTAGTATTGCAATAGGAACTTTTAAAGTTAAGTCAATGCTTTCCTACAAGTTCTTGTATCTTTAGCCCCTTTGTTTTATATCTCTGTCTCTGTCTCTCTGTCTCTCTGTCTCTCTGTCTCTTTCTCTCTCTGTCTCTCTCTGTCTCTCTGTCTCTCTCCCTCTCTCTTGAGCACTATACAACCCAATTATTAGATACTTTTAGAAAATGTTCTTTCTATATCAAATGAAACCTTTCTGCACTTTAAGATACTGTTTTACTCATTTTATTTTGGAGACTTTTCTCTTATTTTTAGAGAAGACTTGCTTTTAAGATTTCTGTCCAGTTGATAGGAATATGTTTCCCATCAAGAAAGGGTAGTTACTCTCCCTTTATAACATTTCTTTTTTTTCCTCAGTGTATCACAAATTCTTCTTCTTTATTATATCTTGGTTATGATATGCAAATGTTGGCATGTTTCTGAGAATGATCGAGACTTTCTTGTTCCCAGAAACTCAAAGTTGCTTTGATTCTTATCTTAAGAATCTAAAAACATTTAATGGCCAAAAAAGGATGAGTTTTAGTGAGATGTTAGTTCATAAGTGGAAGATTAGTAGAGAGAGAGGCGGGAGGGAGTTGTGTTTTGTGCAGCAGGGAGGAAACTGGGATATAGGCTGTGTCAAACTGCTAGTCAGGAGCTCTTTCAAAGCCTTACTGCAGAAGCTAGGCTGAGACATAGGGAGGTATGTGGACTTGGTCTGGCTGGTTGTTGTCTCCAGATGTTCAGATTCCTCCTTGGTTTCAGTTATTGTTTCATGAACAGCCTTCATTTAGGGTGAATACAAAGAAATCAAGGCCTGCTGCCTTCTGGCTCTGTTTGCCTAGTCCTCTCTTCTGTTCTCATCAACCTGTGTTAGTAATATATTTGCTGCTTGTCTTAGGGTTTTGTTGCTGTGAAGAGATACCACAACCACAGCAACTCTAACAAAGGAAAACATTTAACTGGGGCTGGCTTACAGTTTGCAGTTTGCAGTCCATTATCATCATGGTGGGAAGTATGGCAGTATGTCAGCTGACATGGTGGTGAAGAAGGAACTGAGAGTTCTCTATCTTGATTCACAAGTAGCAGGTCACTGCAGCACACTAGGCATAGCTTGAGCATAGGAGACCTCAAAACCAGCCTCCACAGTGACACATTTTCTCCAACAAAGCCACGCCTACTCTAACATGGCCACACTTCCTAATGGTGCCATTCCCTATGGACAAGCATTCAAACACATGAGTTTATGGGGGCCATTCCTAGTCTAACCACCACATTGCTTTAAAAGATTCCTCATTGTTTTAGTCATGAGATTTCTATAGTTAGTCTTCTGATACATTTCAGATCTTTCCTCCAACACTCAAATAATGTGCATTGTTTAAAGATGACAGCTTCTCCTCTGTTCCCATGAAGCTTGCTTTTAGACTAGATGGACAGAGTTAAAGACTAGAGAGACAACACATACTAGTAGAGAGGTGGCTCTGTTGGCAGTAAAATAGTATACTATTACAGGGACTTGTGGGTGAGGTGTCTTTAGGCTGGGATTTGAAGAAGGCCCCACTGAACCTTTTCAATGAATTTTAGTTATATGGCAGTTTAGGGGGAACACCCTTGAGAGCTGTCTGGCATGTGCATGGGGCAGTTTCTTCTACCCCTTGTTCTAGAAGCTTGGAGCAGCACAGAGACCTTGGCAAAGGCTTGAGAGGACAGCAAAGGAGAATACTTAAGATTACAGAGTCTTAACAAATGCTTAGCAAGGAAAATATTTCAGTGGGATGGATGAGGGTTCAAATGTGAGGTTAAGAGTGGGAGACTGGGTTTGATTCCAGCAAAGAGGACCTTGGATGCTGCTTTGTTCTGTACTTTCACTCTGTGTGTAGAGGAAGCCAGCCCAGCCAAGAGCGCTTCTGACAGTATAGTCAGGTCTTAAGGAATGACGCTGGCAGGTGAGCTGGCTCTACCTTGGAATCCCTCTGTTGATTCCCTCTCTTTCCTGAGCTGTTGCATGTAATTCTGTTTTTATGTTACTTTCATCATGTTGTAGAGTTTGTTTGCAAATAAGCCTTTTCATTCATCAGTAGTATGTTTCAGAAATTCTTTCTTCTACCTTCTTGCCTCTCCTCTGTATGTTCTCTAAAATGCCCACCCATCATTTCACATTTGCTGACTGCCCTTTTTGTCATGTATATATATGATCATGGTCCTTGTCTTACTACATCCATTTCTCTTCTACTCCTTCTGTAGTTGGTCTTTTTTAAATCATGTTTCCATGGAGCGTTAGGGATGAAGGATACACATGTGTGTTTATATCTTTGTTTATGTTTAAGTTTTAGGTTTGAATTTCCTTTTTCCCATCACCTCCCTCTCTCCATAAAGAAACCCAGAAAGTATCACACTGCCCTGAAAACTATGCTTCTCTACACTCCTTTATTGAATTATCAGGTCATAGATACATAACTTCATACTCTGGAGATCTACTGAAACAGCATCTGACTTATCTAACGTTTTCCTCCATCTTAATCAGCAGTAGAGACTGTGAAGCTGTTCTTTTATTTGTTCCAGTGGTTTTGCGTATGAAATGCATTGTTTAAGTAGACAAAGTCATTTAGGTATTTTCATGGTGTTCTGTAGACTAATACTGCCCTCAGCATCAGAGTGTAAAGATAACAGCTGATTATAACTTTAAAGAATGGGTGGTTCCTGTCAACTGGTATCTCATTTTTTTTTGGCCATTCTCTTAATTTTATTTAATTTCCCTTTAGAACACTGGTTATATAGCTGCACTCTGGCTAAATATGCCTTAAACTCCTTCATTCCCGGTCACTGCCAGAGTGAAGGAGAACAAAAGCCTAAATGTTTACTGCAGCCTTCGCTTATATGGAAGTGTCAGCTTTGGTGGAGTGTCACCGTCCAGCACTGACTTTCTGTGAGAGCACTTTATATTCAGTTACTTGGAAGTTGATATAAACGTCCAGATTGACATTTCCCAAGGAATGCTCAGGAAACAACTTTTGAAAGTAATTTTTTGAACTTTTATCAAAGCAATTTGGCCATCCATTTGAACCAGTGAGCTCTTGTGATTTTATTTTCTTAGTCTGCAGTGCTATGATGAAAAAAATGAAGTGCTGACACAGTTATTTTTTGAAACAGTGGCTTCCCCTTCCAGTTCTTGTTAGTAGAACAACTTGCGTGGTTAGGATGAAGGGATTCTATACTCCAGTGGCGTGTTCTCTCCCATTTAAAGAACAGTCAGCTGTCATTGGTGTTCTGTATGAGACTCTGATCATGTGGTTGTTATAATGTTCTGCAAATCACTCCATATTTCAGCTAACCCTTCCTCCATTCCTGAAGAAGCATAGGATTGCTTGGTAGTTATTAGATACTGAAACCCACTCAGGTTGCATTATACAAAATCAATAGTTAATAGGGTGAAATGTCAAATATTATTAATTTCATATGAATTAAAACAAAGTTTAGATAGAGTATTTCTAGCTGGTTGTAAGGCTATAAAAATTATATTTTCCAGGGATACCTCTTTATATCCTTTGCCATGGGTTTTAACTGAATTGAGTTCTTTTTTTGTTGTTGTTGTTGTTTTTGTTTTGTTTTGTTTTTTTGAACAGTGACATATTAGATATTGTATCAGGTTCAAAGCTCGGTATAGAGAGGATGTCAAAGTGAGATATAAAGCCTTCCTAGCCAGTTGTGCTTAACATTGTCCATTACTGTCAAGCTGTCCTTTATTGTCTTCCAAACTGGACTCAAGATTAAGAATCTGTAAAGCTTTTCCTAAATTTACTTTCACTTGTTACTCCTTTGGAGGTTAATGTGCTTCTGAGAACATTCTCTGTTGTTTTCTTTCAAAATGCCGTGTCTATTGGCTCGAAACTAGATGTTTCATTTTAGGGGAATGACATTATTTTTCTTTCTCAATGTATAGTTAAACTTAGTCTAATGTGTAATTTGCAAACAGTGTGTGAAAATGCCCTGTAAGCTAGTATGTATCATGCCAGTTTGTACTGTGTGTTTCAAGATGAGTGAACACAGTGTGCTCTTCTTCCTGAGTGGGGTTCTGTGACACATTCCTCCTTGCTTGTGCCGTATGTTTCCTGATGAGTTGCCATTGTGTGTTGCTCTTCAGGAGAGGGGGCTGGTGATACACTCCTGCTTGTTTAGTGGACCGTTGTGACATGACATTAATCTAAATATTATTTTAAAATTGCAAGACAGTGTAAAGGTATAATGTTCCATAACTTTAAATATACTTGTTTCTAGATAAAATGATTGAAGAAGTTTCCATTTGCTAAAGTCTAAATAAGATCTGCTACTCTGCCAGTTTGTGCTAGAGCATAGATAGAGTCAGGTTTCCAGCAGATTCACAGATTAAATGTAAAATACTAGTCATCTAGTTGCCAAAAGCATACTGTGGAATCATTCATCTTACATAATTATAAATGTGAAATAGGAAAAAATAAATAGTGAACTTTATCATCAACTGGGACTACAAAAGGGGAGAAGCAGCCATGACAGTTTACTTGAAAGAAAATCTGAAGGTGAGATTACTGGAGATTGTGTTTTGAGCATTGAATTCCAGTCTTCTCCTGTGGCACACACGTGTCTGACTGTGATTCCTTAGATCATATTGCAAAAGTGGGAATACTGTTTGGAAGATAAAGAAAAATTTTCACTAGAGGAAATAACATGGTATCTGTTACTAAAGATGTAGGAGCATACTCTTCTGTTTCTTTTTTTTGTGGCATGTGTGTCTGTTGTAGTGTGTAGTATATGCTTATGCATGCAGACACAAGAGGTTGATTTCTCATAATGTTTTTTTCCTTAGTCATTCTCTACTTTATTTTTTGTCTCTTAGTGAACCTATGTGGGAAAAATATTGGCCACAGCTGTGGAGCCCCAGTGGGTTTCCATGCTCGGGTCCCACATGCAGGAGGAATGTCTAAGGTTCCAGCGGCCTGAGGCTTTGACAGTGGCAGGCCCCAATGACATGAGGAAGTCCTTGGTTCCAAAAGGGTTTATTGTAATGGCAGATGGTGGATGGATCTGGTTGTACTCCTGTAAAACTCAAGCCAGTTCCGAGTTAAATAGGGAGGGAGAAAGGGGGAGGATTGGGGGGGAGGATCTGGGGAGGCTTGTTTAATTTGCTCCGCCCTCTGGCCTTCATTAGTATGTAAATCCCTAGGGCATCTAATCATGCCCTCTACCTATACACTTTGGGAGGGGTGGTCTGACCTACGTGACTGAACAATGTAATTCTATGGAGACTAGACTTCTTTTCTGGACCCTGGGTTCTGGGGGGTGCTGAGCTCCTGCTGGTTCTCACGCAGAGTCTCTTGGTTCTAGGCAACTGCCCAGCCATGACCCAGAATACCCTTAGGCAGTCCCACAAACCTAGAGCTGGCTCACTCATGGTTAACCTGGCTGGTTAGCCCCAGGGATCCAGCTCTCCTGCATCTTAATTCTTGGGTTTAAAGACTTGCTCTGCTGTTCTCAGCTTTCTGCCTCAGTTTTCAAATAGAAATTCAACTTTTCATACTTGCAGTAGCAAGTACTTTGCTGATTGAGCCATCTTGCAAACTCTGACCATAATATTTTGATTTTTTAAACTAATTTAACTTCTTTCCCTGTAAATATAGGAGAAAAACAAAACGAACACCCCAAAACTTTAACTGAAGTATAGCTATTCAGCCATATATTATCTGAGATGAGACATTTTTGAACTTAGCATTTCAGGAAGGTTTTTCTTTCTCTCTTTGTATTTTGATGCTAGAACTGTCAATTCTGTAGAATGAAGCAGTTTTTCGAGGACAAGACTCACAACTCCTTCTTGTTCATTGTTGAGGAGAGGATGGCTCAGGAAACAAACTGTGTACCAACTTCCAGGCACCTTTTCCTGGTTCCCATACCTATTAGAACTTGCCCCAGCTTGTCTTTGCCCATTAACTTAACTAGCTCTGTCTTTTAAGACATTCTAACCCAAACATGACTGCTGACTGGGGTGGCTTTCTGTCAGACTAGCATTCCGGTTTCTCTGTGGGTTTGTGTGGCTTACTGTTGTGTGCTTTCATAAATGTATCATGGCCCTTCCTCTGCTCTCTCGTGCTGAGAATGGTTGGGCAGCATAGAACTCTTAGCCTGGCTGCTTCCTGTGTCCAGGGCATTGTGTCCGGGCTTCTTGCATGTATTCTTTAGTCTGCTCTATCACTAGTCCTTTGGTTTGGTGACTGGAAGTAAAGATGCCCTCAAGGGACCGCAGAGCTCAGGTGTTCTTCTTCTTGTTGTTTATAACTGGTTTCCTTCACAGTATCATTAAGTAGACTATTTACTCCTCAAAAAGAGCCTTGTAAGTGTTGACAATCCTTACTTTTATTAGTGAAGGTGCATCCTATAGGTGGCTGTTAAAGGTTCATTGCTTTGCAAGTATCTGGGACTTTATATTTTGCCCTAAGCAGCTTGTTGTATACTTTTGTACTATAAGGGAAACCTTTATATTTCTTAGAAGTAAAGACAGCTTTAGACTTTTCCTTTTAATAACTGAGTTTAAACGTTTGGATATTAAATGTAGGTATTTCATAGTATAATTTTATGTTTATTTGTTTTTTAAAAAAAAGTACTATGATTTCCATGAACCATGAGGGGAGGATTTGATGGAGACATCCTATTTAGGACTGACTCTTCCAAAGTCTCTCACTCTCTGCATATTGCCTGCTTCTTGGTCTCTGTATTCGTTCTGTTCTGTTGTAGGAAGCTTCTCTGATGACAGCTGAGCAAGCTTCTGATCTATGATGATAGCAGAATGTTGCTAGGAATCATTCAGTGCTATGTTCTTTTAGCAGAACAGTGCTCTTTGATTTTTTTCTCCCAAGGTCACTGGCCTTTCTAGTCTCAGGTTTTTGGCCACTTGTTCAGTGTTGTGCATGGGTTCCATCTTGTAGAACTGGCCTTAAATCAGATACTGATTGGTTATTCCCACAACATCATAGAAGAGGAGGAGGGAAGAGCCACAGGGTATAGATGACACCAAAGAAACAAGGCCTTCTAAACATGGCAGGACTGATGGTACATGTGAACTCACATAGACTGTAGAAGCATGCACAAGGCCTATACAGGTCTGCGCCAGATGGAACCCAGCCCTGAGAGAAATAGACATATGCTCATAAGTTGTCTCCAATTGATAACCACTTAATCTAAATGAAAAATTAGTTTCCTGCAACAACGTCTTACTGGGGATATAAACCACATTTGAGGGCAGGCCCTATGCCTAGCAGTAGATGGCCAACAGAAAACAAACTCAGTGGCATTCTT
>NW_021604634.1:4230908-4248408 GCF_004785775.1 Grammomys surdaster | reverse complement strand
GTTGTTCTGTAGTGTTGGACCACTTGAGAGAAGGCCTGCTTCCTAACTTTGTTTCCATTCCATTGGTTCAGTCATAAACTTACGTCATCTTTATTTCCAATTTTTACCACTTTACTAATTTTGAATCTCGCCTGGAAGTGACTGAAGAGATTGACATCTGAGTTTCATTGCATATGACCTGTCCTGATTGAATGACATACTTAGAGTATAGAAGAGCCAGTTAGATATAAGGGCATTAGAAGAGCATAGGCAGAGTCAGTGTTTGCTCTATGTGTCAGCAGGCTCCTTTAGCAGCCTGCGTTTGTCTGTTAACTCAAGCGTTTCTGTACATGTGATGTTCCTTTGTGCTGCAATGGTGGCGGGATGGCTGCTTCATCATAGCTTGTGTGTTAACATAAGCTTCCTGTATATTTGTAACTCAGGCTGTATTTCAGCAGCGTTGTTGTTGAGGCAAAGTAGATGACTGTCCGACCTTTGCTGGCTTCACAGCCCACATATATTGGTCCAAGCACAGTTTAGTTTGACTTCAAGTTGTTTGGCTAGAAGTACCACTGTCCATCTTGATAATTTACCATACACAGGGCCTGGCTCTTTGTAACCCAGGTCAAAGTAGGTTTTCTTTCACAAGAGAGTAAAAAAAGAGATTGTCCTTGCAGTACACACACAGTGTTCCCTACATTTTAATATTCCTAGTTCAAAAATATCCACATGAACATTCTCTGAACACAAAGCACATTTTATCAAAAGGCAGAATCACATTTGGATAGAGTTCTGAGTTCATCCGATTTATGTAATGCTCGATCTTAGTGCTCATCCCACTTTTCTTTTGTAGCTTGTGATTCTTGTGCTAATTTAGCGTTCTTCCTTGGTTTATGCTGGTTACATTGTGTTCTATCACTGGGCTGCATTCAGCTCTGATTTTCCTTATTCTCATGTTACTTTAAGTCTTAGCATTTTTAAGTAAATAAAATTTTTGTTATTCTTGCTTCCTTTCCCCACCTTTGCCAATTATTGTTCTCTGTAGTTTAAAATTTTTTTTCTGCTTGCTTTTTTTGTAAGTTTGCTTAATGGAAATGAACTTCTAACCTCTTGCCTCTTACAATTCATATTTTACTTATTATTTAAGTTCTTTTGGGTAATATGAATAATTCTAGGGGGAAGAGTGGGGCAGACAAAGAGGGAGGGTGAAGAGGGAGAGAGTGAGAGAGACTGAGACAAGGAGCCACCTAGCCATCGCATCCTGTTGGAGGGATGCACAAGCCAGTCATTGCATGTCCCAAAGCTGCGGCTCTGCAGCTGACCCTGCCTCCAGTGCAGTATGGAAACAGAGTTTCTAGGGGGCCTTGCTGTTGTCAGAAAACTTGGTTTGTCACTGATTTCTTCTGTCATATATGGCGAGACTTTGTATCATGGCGTATTAGTTTATCATCAGAAGAAATATAATTCTAACCATTCCTTGTCTAGTCACCATCATTTCTAATAGTCAAATTCATCATAGTACTATAATTTAAAAAATAATTTTTAATATTTTTCAAAAAAACTTTTTTAGAATCTGTAATTTTTAGATACTTAGTAGTTTGCTTTGTTTTCCTTTGTTCTTCAAACAGTCTGGGAAATAAGGAATCCATACGTAAGTCACAGTTTTTAATGATCTCATTGGATATTTTGAAATAAATAGTGCCATATAAACTTTTATTTTGTCCATAAATTACTAATAATATTTAATTACTGTATTTAATTACTAGTACTATTTTTATTTTGAATTTGATAATGAAAAATTTGCTAAAAATTCTAAAATGTTATTTTCTTCATGATCAAGAAAGTATATCTAGTATTAGTTCATAAATTAATAAATAATAGCTTCAATTTATAAATCCTCATTTCTTTTTTGTTTTGATTTTATAACTGTTTTTATTGTGTCGAATTTGCAGTTTATATTTAAAACAATTAAGAGTACCTCAGATATGGGCCATGAAAATTGTAGTGTTAGTGAGACTGGATGAAATGATGTGTTCTCTCAAATTACTTGTTAGAGTTTTGAATTGCTAATTTTGTATTTCCTTTGTCCATTGAGTTAACTCCTGAAAATGAAGGACAGTTAAGAACTATGTGGTTGAACATCAGACAGATTTCATAAAGGCAGAACCTACATGTGCAGCTCCCTCAGTCAGCTGCTTTTGGCGGCAGTACTACCGTCTAGGAAATGCTGATAATGGCATGTCTTCCCCCTGGAAGAGGTACTGGAGCAGCAGTACACACATGTGCAACCTCCTCTCTTTTTAACCATGCTGCTTATTGTGGAAATGACAGAGGGAGCCAGTCACTTACTCTGTGTGGACAAAAAACACTCAGGAATCTTCACACCATACACTTCCTTCAAAATGAATATGAGCACAAGGCCACGGTAAAAGAAACAGATTTTTCTTAAAATAATATGTAACTTTTTCCTGTTCCTTCTCATTTCCTGTCAGAATTGCTAAAATAAAACATACTTGCTTATTAAAAACACAATGATTATGTGTTAGTACAATGACTAAATACGTAGAGCACTAATTCTCATCCCTCAAGGGAAGACATTTCTACCGTAGTGTCATGCCTTCAGTAGGACATTTCTCAGTTCTTCTGGTTGAAAAGCATACATGCTGCATGCGTGTTTATGCATACCATTTTGTAGCTTGCTTTGCCTAATAGTTATTTAATTGGATGGCTTAATCTATTATGTCTGTATTGGGATGTCATGATTTGTTCTTACTGACCATTGACATTGTTTGTAAGTTTCTGCCATGTAAACACTGCCATGCATTCATCTTTTCTAAGTTATTTCCCTTGTGTCGGTAACACAGCTGGCACTTAGGAACACTGTGTTGAAGGCTGTGTGTGGTGTCACATTTCACCAGCAGTGCAGGACAGGCGTTTTTGTATGTAATGGAGAGAGATGGAACACTGCTAATTTTCTGTTATAGTAAATCTACATGCTTATGGTAAAGCTTGAAACAGTTAACTTCAAGCATTTGAGTTTTCTATGCTTCAGGTTAGTTGTGGAATTCTTAGGAATCCCACACACTCTAAAACATGGCTGTAATTGACAGTTTTATCATGTGTTCTATGATGACTATACAGTAGAAAAGGCAAATTTTACTTTATACTGTGTGTTTTATGTGTACTAATATAATTTATCCACATATTTTATTTAACTATTGATATGCCAGGCAAATCTGAGTAATTAAGTTTGTGATAAATCATGAAGTACAGATTAGCAACAACTATGACAGCTAGTGTTTTGTCACCAAGCTGCCCTCCAGCCACCCAATGGGCGGAAAGACTTTAAGAGTCTTTTTCTTCCTTTTTAAAAAATTTTAAAACTTTCTCATGGTGTCAGAATTCTAAGGTATCTGAGGCCTTATAGAATTTAAAAAGTATGTATTTGGAACTGTTAGAATAATACCAACCTTCTTTTAAAAGTTAACTTGAGACTCTTTCTGATACTTTATGGTTGACTGGAAGAGGCCTCTCTCTCCCACCCTGTGTGTGATTCTTTGCCTCCAGTCTCCTGTCAGAGTCAGATGCAGGCTCCAGGACAGACAAGTGTGAGAATGCTTCCTTGCTGCTTCACAGTTTACCACAGACTTTTGATTATCCCCTCCCCTGTGGAGTTATGACAGGCAATCCCTGCTGGTCCTAGGGTTACAGTGGCTGCAAGGATGTCCTAGACTGTTATCCTCTGCTCCTGGATATGTTTCTGTCAGGCTGGTACTGAGACCCTGGACACAGCTCCTATGGGATTTTTATGTATAAATAACTGAAATGCTTAAGTCAAGTTTGTGTTAAAGATGCAACAAGCCTGTGTATGGTAGTATATATCTATAATACTGGCACCCACTGCACAGAGATTCTCAGGCCTTGGGTCACAGAGTGAATCTGTCTCAGAAAAGCCAAAATCAAACAAATAAACAAACACAAACCTATAATTTGCTTCCCTTGTAAAAATTAGCCTTACTGAAGCTGGTTTTATGAATTACTTTCTGTGTTTTGTTGTGTTAGCTCATAAGATTTTATTAGAACAGTTTTAAAAGCATGTTTCAAAGAGTGTTTCAGTTTTACAGGGAGTATATGAAGTTCTAATTTGACTTAAAATATTCTGTATATTTACTAATTTTTTTTTTTTACTTTTATATTACTTAACAATTAGGGAAGTTGTGTTGTGTTACCTTGGATTCATGTATCTGCCATGAATGACAGAGATAATGTGTTTTTTGTCAATATTAATTCTTAATGGGGCACAGTTTCACACAGGTCAGGAATGATGGAGAGAGAAGTTTTCCTGAGAATGCTTTATAATGTGCCTGAAAAACTTGGAGTAATTCAACAAGCTTGATTGTCCTTGGCTGTAGAGGGAAGGGTGCATAGCAAAAGCTCAGGATGTTGCCAAGAAAACAGTAAGGGGAGTGTGTACTCCTCCACAGTCTTCTCTGAGCACTTGGAATCACCCCAGTTACTGGAATGAGATGATTGAATTATTTCACTCCACATTGAACATACTTTACTACCTAGAAGAAAATATCTGTAGGCTGGAGAATGTTTCTTTGCCTCCTTGAATTCTTTGTGGATCACATATTTGCACACCAGTCTAGTGATGTTCTGAGTAGATATAGACATTTGTGTCTATTTATAAATTTATAAAATTGACATTAGTAAAAAGGGTTGGAAAAAATAGAATGAGCAACGAAGAACAAGTGTCTGGCTCAGAGTGGAGTATATGCAGCACGCGTGTGAGTTTCTGAATGTAGTCCCCAGTTTGCAAAGAAACAAAACCGGACTAAAACAAGCAAAAGCAGCACTCTCTTTTCAGAGTTGGCCATTGTGCTTTTAGAGCTGACTGTCCAGTCACAGTTTCTGTGTGCATGCATGCCATATGACAAATGTATAGCATTGCCATGGAAGAACATATTAATTACCCTAATTAACATGTGACTTTAGAAGTTTTAGATTAATCAGCATGTGACTCTTGTTTATTTGTATTCTTAAGGGAATTTTTCTATACTAGATGCAAATAACCAGGGTAAAAATATTGCTTGCTTTATACGTACAGAGAATATTCATCGCAGTTGTACTGTACATCTAAGAAACAGAAAGTAATTAAAATGTTGATTACTGTAGTAAATCTCTGAAATGTCCTATTATTTGTATTTCAAATGTGCTCACATTTCTGAGAAGTTAGCTTTTGCACACCAACCTACTATGATTATCTGATGCCCTCCGGAAGGTTAGCTGAGTTGTTTCCTATATTACTTAGGAAAAAATTTCTTTTCACAATTGAAAATGTCAGCATCAATTGAAAGTAACACTAAGCATGTGCTTGCCTTCTGAATATTATCCTCCTCCACCTCCCTCCAACCACCCTGCTGAGGATCTGGCTGTGACAGTTTGATTAGATCATCAATCCTCACTGTTAACAGCACTTTCCTGAACACCTGGGCTGCTGGGTCACATTTGAATTCTGCTACCGTTGTCTCAGTGACCCGGCATGCATCCACCACTGCAATTTACATTATGTGCACAAATTAAAAGTTACCTTACAACAACAATTTACTTTTAAAAATGACCTCTTTCTCTCGATGTTAGGTTCTGTTATGTTATAGGAAGTACATTTTGTATGATGAAAGACCTTTCTGGAACACAGTCACCCATCATGATGAAGGTGGTCTTTTTTCTTTTAACTTACGCCTTACATCAGAATCACTGAAATGAAAATAATCTTTCTTTCATCTTCTTGTGTCATTTAAAAATCTTTGATTACATTTTTTACCAGATTTAAACCTAAATAAATAATTAAAAACTTTGTGTATTTCAGAAAATCTTTTTGCTCCCAAGTTCCTTGTTTGATCTGTCACACTGACTGATTTATACTTCACTCTGTATAGTGAAGTGATAAAAAACCTCCCTACAGTTTCCATGCAAACAGTTTAGTAGTGACGACAACGTATCTTTTTAAATCTACCTTTATTACCTTTTTGATAACCCTGATTATGTTCTGCTTTCTCTCCAGCTGCATATTTTTATAATAAAGGGAAGAGAAATTTAAGAAAATTCGTTAAAATGTGTAATTTTTTGGAATATAGACATGTGTCCTCTTGTTTTCAGGTTTTGTTTGGATATGTATTTATGGATAATTGAACACACAAGTATGCTTATAACATTTGATTCATCTTAATAAAAAAGTTTTGGACCTGACTTCTTATGTTCAAATGGGGTTTCTTGCTGGTATGGGTGAGGTGGAGGTGGTTTTTGTCTCTGTCACATCTTCTGGGACTTGCTTTGGAGATTGTAACTGTCTCAGCCTTTCTCTTTCCCATGCTTTATTGTTTGCTGGAAGACTGATCCTTGTTCAAATCATGGAAACTTTCCTGTTTCTTACCATTTTCCCATCTTCTACTGAGGTAAAACTATTTAATCACTTAGCATTTTAATCCTGAATTTTAAAATGTTTTTGTTTTCTGCAGTAGAATATGTGAACATAATTTTAAATATGCTTGCTGAACTCTCAGCTAGTGTGTCTGCTTAGGATTTCTGTTCCCTCCCTGAGCTATGACCCATCTCCTGTAGCTGTGAGATTGTGTGCACTTAGGCTGCTGTCTCTGTTTTAGGCTCAAGTCTGTTGGGTTGCCCAAACCTGGAGCTTGGACGAAAGGTTCTGTGTTCCAGCTGCTTCCCTGCTTTCTTTCATTAAAGCTGAAGTTGTAAAATATAGGTTGTTTGACGTGTCAGATAAGATAGTAAATGAAATGGAAATAACATGTCATCATGGATTATTAAAATGTGTACCTGGGTTTAAGTCTTGACAATGCCACTTTAGTCATCTACATACCTGCTAAACTCCATAATCGCCCATCCTGTTGACTGACTCAGTGACTAGGAATCACACTTCCCTAGAAATTGCCCATAAGGAGTATACTAAGTGTATGCGTGACATCCAAGAAGACCTTATACCCAGACTGTGTTCTGCACTAAGTCACCTGAACTTCAAGTGCAGTGGTAATGTAGCCAGAACTGTCAAAGGCTCAGCCTGCTCTTAAGTCTTAGGAAGGGAATGGTGAGCATGTTAGCTTTATCACTATAGAAAATACCCAAGATAATTTACTTGTAAAAAAAGAAATGTTTCTTTTGTCATATAAGTAAGGAAATTCCACTCTAAGAGCAAACAGATCCATTGCTTTGGACAGTGTGGAAAGCCAAGTGACCAGCTCACCCAATTATCTAGGGAGCACGTAGGAAAGGAAGACTGAGGTAGGATTCCACTCTCCCTCCTCCCGTGGCCTGGGGAGCTCCCATTAGGCCTGGCTCTTGAAGGGTACAGCTTCCCAACAGTGCTATTCTCGGAATTAAACCTCTAAAACAAACCTTTGGCAACACATCTGAATTCTAGTAGTGAATACAATAATCAGTTTTTTTGTGGCTACTGCACTGATACAGGAGTTAGAACTTTAGTGAGTGGGCACACATCTCTAAAGCAGCTGCTGCCATGGAGAGACAGATACTGCACTAGGGGCAGGAAGTGGCAGATGGGCAAAGGGGTGGTGATTTTTAAACAGACTTTTATGAGTCAACTTTGTCAAAAAACTGTATTTAAGATAACTTCACTGTCATGTAATTATAAGACAAAATCTAGAGAGCTCATGTGTCCTGAGGCACTTTGGTAAAATTCACATGAAGAGAAGGAATATATGAGACAGTGTTCTAGGCAGAGGGAACAGTGCAGAAATTGTGAAATAAGATCCAAAAGTGGTAGCTGCGTTTGGTGGACTCCCTGCAGTTCACCACGCATCAGCAGAGCTGAGGTTTTAAACATACACGACCAGCCCTTGGATCCCAGGGTGTTCTTAAAGGAGAGAACCTTGTACGTGGTAAACTTCTGTAGTGACTACTCACACAGGTTAGAATCTATTACATAGGTTCTAAATGTACGTATTGGGGCTGGATGTAACTTATAGAATAGTATAAAAGTTGACATTGAAATAATTTTCACCCCACTTAATATTTATTCATTAAAATATGAATAATTTGATGATTGCATGCCTGCTATTACTCAGTTAATATACACACTCATAAACTCTTCTGTAGTTTTTCAGAGTTTATGTTCTCCTTTTTTGAACACACACCTCCTTCACCACCCCACCAGGTTTTGATAGTATTTGTATGTAGAAATACTTTGATGATCATCATCTCATTTCTAAAAAATGATATGTAATCAGCCCTCTTTGCAGGCCAGTTTAACCCATAGTGGGTAAGAAATATATTTAACTATATAGACTTTCTATCCTGTCTGTGTCCTCTAAACAGTACACTGAAGCAAACTGTTGCTGAATAGTCTAGTGTGACTTAAGGTGTGCAGGAGGTCTTTGGAGTTGATAGGCAAATGTTTGGCCTTTTTATGTAGGGCTCTTAAACATCTAAGCGTGTTTATATCTGTAGTGAGGAGTCTCTGGAGCCCTGGATACCAGGGAGCAACCACACAATCTAACAAACATAGGCACACATAGACACAGACACATTCACACGCACATACATACACACACCTACTGGATATTTCTAGCCATAAAGATCTAGATCCTAAAAACTATTACAATTATTACTAATACATCATTAATTAAAGCAAAGTCTATAAAAAGTTTGGTGATTCTTAAAACAATAAATTCAACATTCCTAAAATTCCATTTCTAATTAGGATGCAGAGATTTTTTTTTCACCTTCCATTTGTGTGTCTAAGAGTAAATGTATTTGATGCTGGATCATAACAGTTGTCACTGAAGAAATTTTAGTCTATGTTTCAAGATCATTGGACACTATAAGCTCTTGTCAATTGAATCTACATGGAAGAACAGTATGCCTTCTAAAATGGCCATGTTTTAAGTGCTTGACCAAAACTTGTTGTTCTCCGAAGGCTACGGATGCTTCTGGTGGCATAGCTACTACAACTGTATTACATGGGGGTGGGCTTTCAAAGGAAGGTTATACCTATTGGTGGCTCCAGCCCTAGCTTTTGCTTCTTGGTTCCACACTTTGTGAACAAGAAGTTTCTCACTTGTATAGCATGACTTCTCTGCCCTGGTAGAAATAAAAGAAATGCTAACTTACCTCTAGAAATGTGTGTGTGTGTGTGTGTGTGTGTGTGTGTGTGTGTGTGTGTGAGAGAGAGTGTGTGATAATATAGTATGCACAGGAGGTAAACTTACATTTTCTTCTTCTTAAAATAGCAGGGACTATACATCTGAAGTAGCTCACGTCATAGTTAATGAGCGCGTGCCATATTCTGATTCATAAAGTAAATTTATAGATGAGGGTTTGTTTTAGAACAATTATTTTCAAGAGTCTTAAGAATATAATAGTCAAACATTGAATGAAGTTATCTTCTACTGTTTTGATAATTACAGTTTTAATTGGTTTCATTTTATTTTCATTGTATTTTTAAATTTATAGGTATGGGGGTGGTGTATGCCACAGAGTGTGAGCAGACATCAGAAGGCAAGGAAATTGGTCTCTTTCCACCCCTGTCGATTTGGTATTGAGCTCAGGTCACTAAGGTTGATGGCAAGTGCCTTGACCTGCTCCCTTCAGTAGCTTTAGCTTTTCTGTTTATACTGCTGTCTCTTAGAGGTGATGCCCTTCACTGACAGTGGGATGCATGAGAAGGGAGCTGGGAGCAGGATTGTGAGCACCGCCCGCTTGGTACTTCACTGCTGTTCAAGTTAGAGCACCTGTGTTTGCACAGGTACAGCAACTGTGATAACTACTGACAATGAAAGCTTGGACGCTGTGTTGCAGAGTTTTGGCTCTTTTATAATTTTAATACTTATTTGCTTATGTAAGTTAAGTAGAAAAGCGATCATTTGTTAAGTGTGAGATAGGTAAATTGTAATTAAATAAAATGTACATAAGGAACTAGCATGTATTCAACTCTTAAGTGTCTTCTTAGGCTAGTCTGTGAATGAAAGAGTGTACAGTGTTAAGGAGCAGGAGTTCATGGAATTAGGGAAATAGTTCATTTATAAAGTGCTGGCTAGGTGAACTCCAGAAACTCGCTTGACTTCCCTAGAGCCTGTATAAAGAAGAAAGGCAGGCCAGTTCATAGAGCTCCCTGGCCAGCTCACCTAGCACTAACCAATCTCCTCTGACCCCAGTGAAAGATGCTGTCTTCAAAACACAATATGTATCATTCCTGAGTCTCTACAAGTGAGTTGTCCTCTGCCCTCATTACACAAACTCACCCACCCACCCTGAAATGCACCAAATATATCTATCTATCTATCTATCTATCTATCTATCTATCTATCTATCTATCTATCTATCTGTTGTTGCTTTTAAATCTACTTTAAAATTGCACATGTCTGACTCTATGGGGGTGAGTGTTGTGTTGACAGCTCTGGTTAAGAGACAAAATGAAAGGAGTTAGTTCACTGGGGATTTGATGTCCTTTGGAATAAACTTAAAGGAGAAATTGTACCAATGCTGAGGGCAGAGATGTTGGCAAAGAATTGATGATACCTTACATATTGAGTGAAACAGGAAAGAGACTGAAAGCCAGTCTGTGAATGACTGACTGAGCTGGCCAAGACTGACACACATTTGATCTGGGCTGCTCCTAGATCACAAAAGGGTTGCAATAATGACAGACGCTGTAGTAGAGTTTTAATCAGGGAGTTTATTATGTGATTCCAGAATCATAGGCAGAGGACAGATCTCAAGATGGAAGTACATCTTAGTATAGAAATCTTGAAATTAGTAAGTAGGTTGTCATGATGTCAGAAAGATAAAGGGGACTCTGCAGGAGCGTCTAGGAGAATGTGGTTTTGTAATGGAAACAGTACATGTAGATGTTTTACATCCGAGGTAAACCTTACTGGGTGATGTCAGTACATAGTAATATGTGTATAAACTTGTACGGAATTTAAGCTGTTGGGATTTGAGGTTCTATTTAGCTCCCAAGTTTTCATGATTTCACTTTGTGATTGCACTTTGGATACCAGACAGAGACAGCTAACCCATGCTTTGCTGGTGACCCATGCCAGGGCAGAAATGAGCAGATTTTCCTGCTCCCCTGAATGGCCTCCGTCTTGTCCAAGAGTTTCTCATCACCTCCAGCTGCACTTCATTTTGAATTATGTTACCTGCTAAGAAATGTATACCTCTGGGTGCTACTGATAACCATCCCCTCCTGTCCATTCTTGTGGCTCATGCATTGTGGCAATGGTGTCCTACAAAGTTGTGAACTTCAGAATAATTTTGATCAAGACTTCTACACATAGTTTTTTGTTTGCTTTGTTTTCTCCTAATTATAAAAAGAAATCACTGCTTTAAATGTCTATGGTTTTTTTCCTTTTGTAACTTAATTTGCTGAGTCCTTTATCTCATGATATATTCTGCTTCTCTGTTCATAGTTGCATAGACTACAATATAATGGATGCTGCCGTCCACACCCGTAGATTTTTATAATTCTTCATTTACTATTTTGTGAATTGTGCTGTTTTGTTTGGTTGTCTTTTATTGTTCAAGATTCTGATGCAGTGGATTCATAACTTCCTGTTTTATGTTCTTTTTAAATATACAGTTTTTACTGGTTATCTCATCACCTTATCATGAAACAACTTTAGAATTGATTTGGGTTATGAGATTCTTGTTTAAGGTACACTGTCATGATACTGTTTAATCCTGCTCTTTGTCCTCTGCTGTCACAGATCACATGATGTGGTTTGGACAGTGACCATAGTGGTCATGTTTAGGTCAGGATAGTACATCTCCCATTTTATAGTCTAGTTTCCTTTTAGCTTTTAGTTTTTCCTTTTAAGTTTCTGTTATTCTGTATTCTTTGCAGTTTTGAGATTGCTGCTGTATGTTGCTAAACTTATAATTTTCCCTAATTTCATTTACTTTGATCTTTGTATATTATTGTATAAAGTCACATATACAAAGCTGAGTGGAGCTAAGCCAGATGTGGTGATGCACAGCCTTAAGCCCAGCACTGGGGAAGCAGAGACAGGTGGTTCTCTGTGAGTTAGAATCCAGCCTGGTCTACAAAAGGAGTTCCAGGACACCCAAGGCCTACACAGAGAAACCCTGTCTCGATTGAAAAAAAAGGACGGAAACGGCTGTCATCACACAGTGCTCATATGTCTGTCTCCTTGTACAATGAAGAATGCTGGTATTTGAGGTTGAGAGCACATCCATTTCATTTTCCATTCACTTTTGGAGTTCTGTCTTAGCTCTGTGACTTAGACATTAAGGATGGTGTGCGGTCTGTACTAAGCCATTCAGAGGGAATAAGGAAAATAGCAGAGTTGAAGGATATAAACAAGATGAGGACTTGTACTATAAACAGAACTACTCAGGAGTTGGTCATATGGATTCATGTCCTCTGATTCTAACATCATTTAAAATACAGTCTCCTTTCATAACCTCATCAACACACAACAATTATTTTTATCATCAACTTTTTGAAGATAACCTTTTGCTGGTCTTTTGATGACAACTCTTCCCTGTGTCTCTATTGGTTTTATGGTTTCCACTTTGTCTTTGTCTTTGGTGTGTGTGTGTGTATGTGTGTGTATAGGTGCACGTGTGTGTATATGGGTATGTGCATGCCTCTGTATGTGTTAGTTTGAATAGATATGGCCCCCACCTACTCATGTGTTTGAATGCTTGGGTCATAGGGTGTGACACTATTAGGAGGTGTGGTGTTGTTGGAGGAAGTATGTCACTGTGGAGGCAGACTCTGAGGTCATATATGCCCAAACTATTCCCAGTGTGGCACACAGTCTCCTGCTGCCCTCAGATCAAGAAGTAGAATTCTCAGCTCCTTCCCCAGCACCATGTTTGCCTGCAGAGTACCATACTTCCCAGCCTTATTATAATGGACTAAACTTCCAAAGCAGTGAACCAACCTCAGTCACATTTCACTTTATAAGAATTGCTGTGGTCATGGTGTCTTTTCACAGCAATAGAGACCCAACTAACACACACACACTCTCCCCCCCCCCCGTGTGTGTGTGTGTGTGTGTGTGTGTGTGTGTGTGTAGTCTGAGGCCAGATGATCTACTTGAATGACAGAGTTGCTGCCTTTCTTTAGTGCTGGATCTCTGGCACTGATCATGCTTCTTCTGTCTTATCTTGGATTATAGGTACCTTTGTCATTTCTTTTTTTCTCCCTGTGCTGTATGGTAAATCTTGCCTTTCTTTTTCTAAATTGAACCTAGCTCTAGAACAGCAGCCCTACCAGTGAGCAGCTGCATCTCCAGTTACCCGCCTTTTAAACATTTTAAATACATTACTGATTGTGCAGGCAGCTGTTCAATACCCTAAAGATATATTGTATCAAATACTGTACAGTACACAGAGTTCTTGACTTCACATACCTTACAATTTGTATGAATCAAGTGATAATGTCATATTTCTGAAAGTGTAGTGATACTAATTAGTAATACAAATTTCAAATCCTGTAGTCACATACACTTGGAGAACTGTAGTCTCTACTGAATTGCAGATTAATTTTCATAAGAGTACCTGTTACATCAGGACAAGAGGATGTCCTGGACTTGTTACCTTATTCCACACTAGTCCTTTACCTGTCTTCTAAGTATTGGTCTACATTGTTGGCATTTCAGGCTTATTCAAGGGCTCCAAATATCTGGTCCTAGGATATATTTTATATATCTGAATTGACCATATATCCCATCTCTTGCTTTACCTCTGATATTGATATATTATTTGGTTGAGTTGTCCAGGCTAGTTTATACTCATTCTAATTTTAACCCATGCCATATTGGAACTAGCTTTCCTCTTGCCATTTTCCTAAGAGGCTGAGATAGCCCCATATAACTGGTACTGGACCACAGTACAATAGCATTTGTAATGTGTTTTCAGTTACCTTATAGCATATTCCTTTTTAGAAAGTATATTAAAGCAGTGATTCCATAAAGTACAATAAATTTTACAAAAAATTTTATATCACATTTATAATGTTTAATTAGTCTTTTATTTTAAATTCTTATTCATATTATAAAATTGGAGAAATACAGGTCCATAGCAAAAGGTATATATCTAGTATTATATTCTTAAAATTTTATAAGTGAATTGTAAAAAATTTGGCTTGGTCTCTAATTTACCGCTCAAATATTTATATAGAAAAATAATATGATTTAATTTTAAAAATAAGATGTTCATATTGGCTTAAACTTTAGACTCTTACCAAGCATCTTCTGGGAATCTTTCAGATATACAGACAAGATTACCTTTTCTTTACCTTTAATCATCAGCAGCTGTGGCCTTCGGTATCCTGCATCACTTTGTACCATATTCCTACCTCAGCTCCAGGAGACAGCCACTACTAAGTTTTTCCCAATTTTAATCAACAGTTATTAAACACCATTGAGTGCTCATTATTATTAAAGTCTTACATAAGAGACTGTAAATGACTTGTATTAGTCCTTGTGGTGGTTTGAATTAAAATGGCCCCCATAGGTCCACAGGGAGTAGCAATATTAGGAGGTGTGGTCTTGTTGGTGTAGATATGGCTTTATTGGATAGTGTGTCAATATGAGGATGGGCTTTGAGGTCTCAAAAGCTTAGGCCAAGCCCAGTGGCTCAGTTCTCTTTCTGCTGCCTGCTGATCCGAATATAGAATTCTTAGCTTCTTCTCCAACACCATGTTTGCCTGCATGCTACCATGCTTCCCACAAGGAAGTATAATGGTCTGAACTGTAAAGTAGCCCCAGTTAAGTGTTTTCCTTCATAAGAGCTGCTGTGGTCAGGGTGTCTCTTCACAGCAATAGAAACCCTCCCATAAGGAACATGCACGGTGATTGAGATACCAAGTCAGGCTCTGGGCCCAGAGTCCTTCGTTGCCTGAGCATGAGTTGAGGCATCCCTTACGCATTCCACTCATGGTTCTTACATAACTTTTATATTGCTGGCTGTGATGGTGAACACCTTTAATCCCAGCAATTGGTTTGTAGAGGCAGGAAAATCCCTGTCAGACTTTACTGCTTTCAGTTATTTGCTCCTTCCTGCTGTAACTCCAGCTACACTGTTGCCATAGTTCACAAATAAAAAAGTGGTATTTTGTGCTTCTTGGTTAGTTGGGGCATTCTTTATATGATAATTTAAAGTCTGCATCAGTGTATTTGCTTTTTGTAGACAGCTTTTGAATTTCACACATGAAATGTTATACTTTCATTAACAGATTCTCTGTTGGAAGTTGCAGGAAGTAGTTGATTTTGTCTGTGTGTTTATCTCAATTATATGAATCTGTGTGGGCATGTAAATGCTTGGCCCAAGGAGGCCAGTGGTGTCAGATCTCTTTAGATCTTAAGTCACAGGTGGTTGTGAGCAGCCCAACATAGTATTTGAAATTGTGTCTTCTGCAAGAGCAGTGCATAATCTCAACCACTGAGCCACCTTTCCAGCCCCTGATCCTCTCTATGAAAGCTCAGTCATGGATAACATTTCACATGCCTAGCTGACTGAAACATGTCCTTTGCATCTTGACAGTTAGCATGTTATGCTATTATAATGGCCATTCTCACTGATGTTTTTAGTGCAAAATTAAGTGGTATCTTAGTCACTGTTTTATTGTGTGAAGAGACAGCATGACCAAGGCAGTCTTATAAAGAAAGCATTTAGGTGCCATTTCAGAGGCATGGCGACAGGGAGCTGAGGGCAGGTGCTGGAGAAGTAGATGGGAGCTGTGCATGGAGAGGAAATCTGATATCTATCCATGGCAAGGGCCACCTGCAGTGACACACTTGCTTTTACAAGAAGACAGCTCTCAGTCCTTCTGCTCTGCTCCAGAAAGTCCCCCTCCCTGGTAACTAAGCATTCAAATGCCTTTGAGAACATTTTTATTCAAACCATCACAAGTGATTTGCCTTCTGATTCAAACTTCAGTCATGTCCATTTTCTGAAAATAGTAGAATTTCCTTCCTAAAGTTGAGTTTTCATTAATTAAGAGAGGTTTTGTGGAAGTAACAATTTCAAGCACCTTTTCAATGGTCAATAAGCATTGCATGATACATTTGAATTTATTTTTCACTGACTATTGCTGGCTCAGCTTTTCATAAGAAAATGGGCCCTTCAGTGTGAAATTGTTTCCACAAGTGCACTAAAAGCCCTTCTTACTGGTTTTGAGTTTTACTTTTGATTTTATCACTAACCTTTTCTACCATATTATATCTTAGCCTCGTTGACATTTTATTTGTCAGATATAAAGTATATTTAAATTTAGGATTCTGCATTTAATTTCTATATTAACATGAATGGTCTTACATTGGGATATGATGGCATTTTTCATTTAAATTTTTATACATAATTAATACTATTGAACAATATTCTAATAATCATCATCACAAGGTGCAAGTGAATATCTTTCATTTTTCAAACATATTTTGATGGTTTTTATCTTTGATTATTATATCAATAAATTGGAGCCTACAGACTTGAGAATATATCTCATGAAGTTGATAAAGGAGAAGAAACTTTTCTATCTATCTATCTATCTATCTATCTATCTATCTATCTATCTATCTAGGTTTTGTTAAAATCGTGAAGAATTATTGACTTCCTGATACATTTTATGCTAAAAATCTATCTTTGAGTAAACTTATTCCTTTTATGTTTGATTTATCTCTTTAACATTTTCCTATCTTCTAGTGAATTCTGAACTCAAAGCATAAAATTCCCCCCTGAGTCAGTGGTAAACTGAGCTTTACAGCTCATGTAAGGGGATCATGCTGTGTTTACAGAGGGCACAGTTTATATGAACATTTATGTGTTCTTTTGTAGTGTAAATTCATGATGCTTTGTAACCAGGAATTGAAGAAATAAGAGCTTGCACCTCTGTCAGCCCTGTTGGTTTGTTTGTTCTTGGTGCTCTGGAATGTCTTAATGTACAATGTGTCCTTAGCAGTGGCCCTCTTGCTGCTGTTAGGCTATGTTCCCAGTCCTTCTTGTACTATACGTAGCTCTCATACTTCTTATTTGTGGCATTTGTAAAAATCTTCATTAATCTTTACTTGTTAGAAGTTCACGTAGCAATTTTTTTTGTAGTAAACAGTTTTTATGATTCTATTTTGATCTTGTTTTGCCTGTAAAATCAAAATGCAAATAAAATTGCATATCGCTTTACTTATCTACACTTGGATGTGTTAAAAATTACTCTGCCAGTATTCAAGGCATATATTTTATTATTTTAGCTTATACAAATATTTTTAAATAAATGTTTCCATCATAGTTATTCACTTCTGTTTTCCATTTTCCTGAAAATAGAATTTTTTCTCTTATAATATATCCTACTTACAGTTCCTGTGCCTTCTCCTCCTCCCAGTTCCTCCCCACCTCCTTCCCCATCTGGATCCACCCCTTTCTGTTTCTCATTAGAAAACAAATAGGTTTTCGTTTGTTTGGTAGTTTAGTTTAGTTTAGTTTAGTTTAGTTTAGTTTAGTTTAGTTTAGTTTA
>NW_021604634.1:4132667-4230898 GCF_004785775.1 Grammomys surdaster | reverse complement strand
TAGTTTAGTTTAGTTTAGTTTAGTTTAGTTTAGTTTAGTTTAGTTTATTGAGACAGAGTTTCTCCTGGCAGTTCTGGAGCTTGCTTTGTAGACCAGGCTGAACTTGAATTCAGCTATCTGCTAGCCTCTTCTTCCCGGGGAATACTGGGCTTAAAGGTGTGCAACACTACACCTGGGTAACAACCAAGCTTCTAAGATAATAATATATAAAAACAAGCTAAAACAAAAAGTAACTCATTGGAATAGGGTAAAACAAACCAAAGGAAATAGTTCAAGTGAAGGTATGAGTAACAGATACAGAGACCCAAACATTCACACACTCAGGACGACCATAAAACCTTCAGTTTTGCAGCTTTACTATATTTGCGGAGGACCATATTTATCACTTTTTAAAGACCCATGTATGCTCAAAATCCTGTGAAGCTTGGTCTGGACAAATGAAGAGATTTCACAGTATTTAGTTTCCAAAAAGTGATGGACAATAAATTGTTTAAGTGTGACTGTGGAGTTTTTATTTTATGTTTACCATTTTGAAGCTAGCAACTCTTGAGTTTTAGGACATATGATCTATCATATATAGCTTCACTGTGATTTGATGGTTATTTTTTTGGTTTAAACTTTAATTGTTTAGTTTTTTAAATAAAGAAATGCATGAAATATAGGCACAAGGTGCTATTTTATTCAGCTAAATTTTGTTCCTCTATACCCCATCTTGAAAATGTGACTTGACCTTTGACAAGATGGTGAAAATGGGGCTCACATTTCAGTCATGCTGAAATAGTCTCCTCTACTAAAGTAGAAATCACAATTAGCAAAGCAGTGCCACAGGCAGAGAAAGGGTTTCCACGCCACTGTCTGGTGCAGGTCTGAAACCTGTGACTCATTGGCCACTTGTCACATTATCCCATGTTGATTTATTCTAATGAGCTCTCTGTGCCCAACATGGATAGGTAGATGGACTTAAATTTGTGCTGCTCTTTTGTGTGTCTTGTTTTTTGCGGTGTGCTTTAATGTGATAACTGACATTCATCCTGTGCATGAAGTATAGTGGATTCATTTTTAGGTTATCAAAGGGAGTTTCTGTACTTTAATAATCACCGCTTCTGACTAAAATATGCTAAGCTCCTTTTGCACAGTATTATTTTAACTCAACACCTTCCATTTTACAGTTACACACACACACACACACACACACACACACACACACACACACACACTTTGGATCAATCAAGAATCCAAATGTGAACTATAGCAGAGACAACTTTCAGGTGCAATTGTGGCCATCTGTGGAGGACCAAAGAATATAATATATTCATCCTCAGGTGCTTGCTTCTAATTCTGGAACTCTTTATTCAATACATTTCAACAATACAACTTTTAAACATATTTTTATTGTATTTAACTTGTTTCAAGGCCATTGAACAAGAAAAATATTAAATGTGAATAAAGTATAAAATACTTTAGCATCACTCATGATAAATCGTAAAGGAAACAGTTTATCTCTCTCTGTCTGCTTCCTGCCTTTCTGTACTGAAACATGCCAAAGCTGGAAACCAGGCTTATAATGTGACTTCCACCTCCCAGAGAGGTGAGACCGTGTGTCAGCATCCAAGTATTTTCATGAAGTCCTGCAGTTGAGGTGTGCAGAACTCTGTGACTCTGAATGGTGGATACTAAAACTGCCAGAGAGGACAGAGTGGGCATGACAGAGGTCTCTGTGATGTGCTTGCATACCATGTATTTGCTATTCTTCTGGCTATCACAAGGTACGGTCTCTTATTCCAGCCTGCTTTTTCCTTTTATGGGAATTTTACTCTCGGTAAAATTCTACCTTTTTTAAAAGATATAATGGTAATAGCACTTCTAACACTATTAATTTTCAAAATATATCAGTGGGAATGTTGAGATCTTATTGATCCTGATATAAAAGTTTAAAACAAGCTCAGTTTAACATCCACCACAAGAGACAGTATATTTTCTCCATGTTTCCCATAATACTGTAGCAGTTCAATATATGGTCTTGAATAAGAGCATTCATGTGCATTCTCTTGATCATATTACCCTTGGTAGGTGATATTGCAGGAGCTAACGTTCTGTGGTTAGCATCTGCTGCTAGCTCTATGTTCTTGTAGGTACGTTTGATGTCTTTCACAGTGTGGGGAGAAATCATATTTGTACTGAACAATGTGCTAAGTATTTGTGCTTATGATACTTGATGCTGAACATGAGACTTAAAACTTGGACACTCACCAAGTAGGGCCATGTGATGATGTACTGTAAACCCAAGCAGATAGTCTGTAATAGAAATTTAGGTTAGGAACTTTTAAAGACAAAAAAAAAATCAGTATTGTAAACTTATCCATTATCCATTTATTACAATTTTCCAGTATATTTTTGTTACTTATTTATCATTGACATAATTTTTTAAAATACGCTTTTGAAATAAAATTACATCATTTCCTTTCCTTCTTACTTTTTCTCCAGCCTCTCTCAGTTACCCTCTGTCCAACTCTTCTTATCTCTCTCCAAATCTCAAGAGGGTAGATTGTTTTTATTATTGTTAAATACATATAAGCATGTACATGTATGAACATATTTATATAAATAAAACCTACTGAGCTCTCATTTATTGTTATGTATATATGCTTTCTAGCCTGACTAGAAAATTCTGAATTGGACAACCCATAACTCTCCTCCCAGCTGTCATTAGCAGCCTGCAGTCCTTTGTCTGTGGGTATGGCTCCTTGAGAAATTTTCCTCTTTGCACAGTAGCATGTGCATTGATCCCGCTCTTGTTCTGGTTGTGTGATGTGGCCATCTCTAAGAGACTGTTTCGCTGATGACTCATGGCAGTCTGGCTCGAACAATCTCTCTCCTCCCTTTTCTGCTGTGGTTCTGGAGCCATTGATGGGAGAGCTGTGATACAGGTGTGTCCCAGCAGCACTGGGCTCTGCAGTCCACTGATCTCTGCGTTGTGTCCACTTCTGATTTTCTATGATGGAGATGTCTCCATTTGCTGTAAAGAGAAGCTTCTATAATGAGGGATTGTAGCCACACTTATCTGTGGGTATAAGGGTAGGATTTAGCATGTAGTAATGATTACATTGGTCCAGCAAAGTGGTAATAGTGGATTCTTCTCTAATGTCCAAGACTCACTAGCCCAGGAAGAGGATTCAGTTTCCAGTACCAGGCATGGCTTCCTTTTTGCTGAAGTCAGCCATATGTCTAACTAGACAGATGTCAGTTGCCCTGATGGGTATGTCATTTTTTTGCACCTTTATATATATGCCACTGTGGTACATAGGTGTTCTGTTTAATTGCTTCCCCACCTCTACTAGCTGTCAAAGTATATTATGGAGCCATGGGCTGCTAGGCAGCAGGACACAGGTTTTCTTGTCTTGTCTAATTGGAATCATCTAAGTCCTGTGTTCTAAGTATAGGGTGTCTTCAGTAATGCCCACTCTCAACCCTGAGAGCCAGCCAAAGACTGTTTATAATCTATGCTCTTAGGGAGGAATTTTGACTTCTCTGATCAGCCAATTGAAATGCTTCTGCCTTACACTGTGTTTTGTTTTTAATTTTGTGGTTCTTGTGGGGAAGTATTGTCAGGCAGCTTAACTTCTTTATGGGGTGTATATTATGCATTATTTTAGATATAGAGTAATATAATTTTCTGAGGCTTTATCAAACAACTATGGTATTATTTGTCCCTGTTCCTCCTGTTTGTACTAACCTCCCTCCCTCTCCCCAGGTAAACTCTTTTCCCTATCATTCCACTTCCCATTTCATGTCAGGTGTATCCTGCTGTCCCCTTCCTGAGCACACACACAAAGGAAAACCTGCAGTTCTTTTGTACTTTCCTGGTTTCTTCAGTTACTCTATAATGTATACTATGATGTATACACACATCTCAGATTTTAGAACTGGGAACCACAGTAGAGAGAGATGTGCCACTTGTGATTCTGGGTTCTATGACTGAGCTATGCTGCTCCTTGTCTTATTCCCAGAGGACTCCACTGATCTGATCCTGGCTCAGTGATCTTCATTGCCTTCCCATTCACAATAGCCAGGAAATGGACACAACCTAAATGTTTTCAACAGATGAGTGGAGTATAAAGAAGTGGTACATGTACACTCTTTAGCTGTAAAGAGAAATGAAATCATGACATTTTCAGGAAATGGATAGACCTAGAGATGATTACACCAGTGAGGGAAAGAAAAACACTGTGTGTCTCTCCCATCTCCAGATCCTAGCTCCATGTTCTTAAAAACCTTTCTTAGCTATCTCTGTTCTATTTAAGAATTTAGTTTTGAGAGTGATTTTGTGAGTCTGCCACAGATGGTATTGGTAGGTACAGTCGATTCTGAAACCACATCTTTCGAGAGCTTAGTGTACTAGCTAAGGTTGTTGATTGTTCTTAGCTAGAAAAAGACAAAACTCAACCAAACTTGAAGTTATAAGAGGTTATTATCCTATATGCTTACCTTTGTATATTGTGGTTTTCTTCCCTTTAGAGAGGTGTGAGAAGTAGATCTTTGCTTTGTTAAATTATTTAGTAACAAGTCAGTGATCCTTATATCTAGGGACCCAGAACATGGAATGTCCAGAGTGCTACATTGGGGTCAGATTGAAGACCATGAATAATATGGTTGCTGTGTAACCGAGAGATGTCTAGTGTACAGTGGAGCAGATCTGACATGAACAGATAATGGCTGATTGTTAAAATCAGCAGTTTAAAATGACTTGTGGTCTTGAAAGAGAGAAAGAAGTTAAAGATGCCATTCCTATCATCTCAGGGCTGATATCAAATCAATTGTTTCCTGTTTGTACATCAGCCAATTATTATGCCCTCTCCAAAAAAAAAAAAAAAAAAAAAAGTCAGTTTCTGCAGTGGATGTGAGTTTAGGACTTTGGGTAACAAATAGCTTTACTTGTAGAAACTTTTAATTTTATATATAGACACACATAAAGATATAGCTTCTAGAAAGCTAGTTTAAAGACAAAAAAAAAGAAAAACAGAGTTAGGTAGGAGTTGCTCAAGCACTGTTAAGTGTGATGGAAGCTCTGGCCACCCTCGTCCCTTTTTGTCCCTTGGATCTGGGAGCACAAGTTATTGCTGTCACCTGCAGTTCCTACCTTTATCCTCTCTCCTCCAACTCAGCCTGTTTGTCTCTGCCCCCAGATCTCTTTTCAGAAGTGACTGTGTTTCAGAAGTGACTGTGAGACAAGGAGCTAGCTGCATTTCTCTGAGACAAAGCTTTATAAGATGATCCCCATCCTCTCTCCAGCTGCATGCTTCTGTCTTCTTGGGGCCTACCTCCTTGTGGTCAGTATGCAGGAGCTCAAGTGTCCTTGTTTGAGACAGCCCTCTCCTGTGATGTTAGACTCCCTGGCTGACTGGATCTGCCTTAATCCTCTGTCCTCAGTGGCTTTACCCAGCTTCTCTGGATGCATTATCCCACAAATGAGGCCAAACAGTGATACCTTCCATCCTACAAAGAAAACAACCCTGGGATCAATATTCCTGTGCATTTACCAGATTAGCTCCAGCCCTGTATCAGAAGTCCTGCCTTTCCTCTGTGGACACCTCTTCTCTTCCCACTCTCTGTATCTTCTTAGTCTTTACCATCAGTTTGCCCTTGTTGGTCACCTGGTCAGTGTGATATTTTCAGGGGAGTTGATGGTTCTAGCTTTAACTGTCTAACCAAAATCTTTGTGGCCCCTACCTAAGCAGGAGTGATTACAGCTTATTAACTCTTTATTCATCTGTAAGACTAAAGTTCCCTCACTGTGTCACTGTTAGCTTCCTTAAATCTCCATTTGTTCATCTAGTGGCTATTGGAAAGCCTTAAGTCTTAATTCTTACATTTCTTTTCTCTGTCACCTTCTTGTGTTGTTTGTTGTTGTTGCTGCTGTGGTTACTGCCACTGGTGGTGTGTGTAGGTGCCTGTGTGCATGTATGTATGTGTGTGTTTCTACTAATTGCATAGATTAGGTCCTAATATGTAGTAGGACTAACATGCAGTAAAACTTAAGATGAATCTTAGATATAGGAAGCCAGATCTTTTGATGTGTGATGTTAAGGCAGTCTACCATCTTGGTGCATGAAGTACTCAGAATGCTCTGAGTTAGGACATGTGATAGCAGGTTGGATAGAAATGACTTTTTGCTGTATATATGTGGGTTGTTTTTTCGTTTGGTTGGTTGGTTTGGTTTGTTGGAAACAGTACTGGAAATTGAATTTAGAAATTTGCATGTGTCAGCCCTATCTCTCTACCACAGAGCTGTAGGCCTAGCCTCAGTTTCTTCCAGTGTCATGCTATCTGTGGAGGAGCTGAAGTGTGTTCTGAGTTTCCCTGGTCCAAAAGCCAAAGACCTTCAAATCTAAAAATAGTTGAATGTCTTCTTATTACTGTGAGTGGAAAATTCTAAACTGCATCTTTGCACAAAATTATTTGAAATATTATATGATATCATGCTCAGCCTTTTCCATAAGATATACATGAAATATAAATGAACCTTTAGATTCATTAGTTTCCATTTTTTAGGTACCTCATATACAGGAAGATCATCCAAAATCTTTTTTTGAAAACAGTTTAAAACTCTTGGTAGTGTTGGGCCATTCCATCTCTATTCAAAGATATTTTTGGCATTATTTTGGTGTTAGGATAGTCTCAGACACTTTCATTTTCAAGATATTAATGGAACTGTGAAGTTTTACAAAATATTTTTGAAGACTGGGTATGGTGGCACATGCCCTTAATCTTAGCACTCAGGAGTCAGAGGCAGGTAGATTTCTGAGTTTGAGACCAGAAACTTTAAAGCTTTTACACACAGAAACTCCACATAGTTCATGATTGCCACAGCTTCAGAGACTCTGTCAAAGCAAAATGTAACCCTGAAACACACAAGTAAGATAGTTTTGAAATGTACGTTACTGATAACATTTATTTAGTATTAATCTGAGTAGAAGGCAGCACCAAGCATGCAGTTCCTCTGTGGACCTCAGCTGTTGTGCCTTCTTGTCAGGATAGCTCCCTCTTCCACAGCAGGGTTAGTAGCAGTTGATCACATCACTGTCAGACCCTTGTGGAATTAACTCCTCCTTTGGAGTTTATTTCTCCTCCCCACTCTCTCTCATCCTTTCCCCCATCCCTACCCCCATGTTTTCTTTGCCCTACATCCCCTCCCCCTCCCTATCCTGTTCTCCCCTTCTCTTCTCCTTTCCTTTGCTCTGCACTGGCTCCCTCTCCTCTTTTCCCTTTAAACCCTCCCCCCAACTCCAACACACACACACACACACACACACACACACACACACACACACCATTCTGATCATTACACTGGTTTCCATAGAGCCTGTACCTTTTTCCTTCCTACTAGAAGTGTAAAAAGAATCTCCCTTCTCAACAATACTTGGCTTTTTCTTTATCTCCTTTAATTGGCTAATTAATTAAAATTTAATAGTAGCCACTCTGATGGGTGTGAGATTCGAGAGAAAGACTGGCTTAATTATATTGTCTTCTTTGTACCAGTGCACTTCTTTATTTTATTTTCTCTCATGGTTCATTAATTTCTTATATTCTAAGACTTATAAGTTAATTTGCTTTTTTTTTTCCCTTTCTGTTTTGCTTGGAGAACATTGATCAAGAGACTAAGGATAGATACTAAATGACACTTTGGATTTACAGGAAATTTTATCTTTGGGGCAGCCCCAGCATACTTTGAACAGGACAGTATAATTAAAGAGATCTCATTGTTTTAGGAAAAGGCATCTCCAGGTTAGTGATTGCATTCACATGGTTTGTAAGCTTTGTGGCTTTGCTTTGGGTAGTCAAGGTCCCACAAGTGTCCTGCTCAGTAGTGAAGCTTTTCTTCTGTATGTATTATGAAGTATTTGACACTATGTGATTATGTTCGTTGTCTTATTCTACATATAATGTTATGTGTATACCCAGTGTTTGGGCAGATGATAATGAAAACCATGGCCAACCAGGGCAGCAGGCAGTTCTTCCTGGGGCTTATGGTTCTCATGGTATTAAAACTATGTCACTAATTCTGTTCTGGCTTTTTAAAATCAATATCTCTCTCTCTCTCTCTCTCTCTCTCTCTCTCTCTCTCTCTCTCTCTCTCTCTTTCTCTCTCTCTCCAGTGTGTTAAGACAATTTCATGCTTTTTTTTTATTTCCTGCTTTTCTGATTTGCATTTCTATTTGGTAGGTATATGGATTCATTTGGACTTTTCTTTCTCCCACTTTCAAGTCCTTGATAGGCACTGCATTGATGTTGTGATGGTTAGCCTTTATAATGTGACATAAATTATTGATATTTGTGAAGAGATAAATTGAATTGAGGAATTGCCTCCATTAGATTGGCCTCTGGCATGCTAATCTAATGCCATTGTGTTGATTGCTTGTTGGAAGAGCATTCACTAGACTGTGGGCTTTCTCATCTATAGGCAGGCAGTCTCTGTACAAACTGAATATCAAAGGTAGTTGACCAAGTTGGTAGAGCAAACCAGCAAGCAGCTTTCTTCCATGATCTCTGATTCGTTTCCTGCCTCCAGGTTTCTACCTTGAGCTTCTACTCCAGATTCCCTCAATGTTTGATTATAACTAGTAAGCTAAACTAAATAAACCCTTTCCTCCTCAAATTGATCTTGCTTATTTATGCTCTAACAAGCACAGGAACAGAACATAAACTAGAACAACTGGGGTCAGGTTGAAAGGTTGTGTGTGTTATATGTGTATATAGTGTTTTATCATCCTGTGATAGTGGCAGGGGCATATCTGAATACTAGGAGTTCAGCAAGCCCCATAGTGTTGTCCTGCACAAATTTTATAATTTGGTCTTCCATCATTCGGTATGGGTATCCCATGAAAGATGACCACCCAGTCCCACTCTATAACCAGTTGAAAGCCTTTCTTTCAAATGGCTGGGACTACATTCAGATATTCATGGACCTAGGGGTAGCCCCAGGTGTTGAGAGCACAAGAGTTTTGAAAGCAAAACACATGCTGCCATCTTGGTTGACAGTTTCAGGAGGTTTTGAAGAAGCAAGCAATTTAACAGAAGCTAAGTGATTAGCTGGAGGGAATTACACACAAAAGCAGTTTAACAGAAGCTAAGTTATCCAGGACATCCTGACCTTTGGTTTCTAGAATAGTTTGGTAATTTTCCAGGGAATTTTCCTTTAAGGAGATCATGTTCTAGTGAAATCTGAAATGGCCTCAGTAAGAGTGCAAGATGGAGGGACCTCTGCACTGTCTCTGTTACCTTCTGCCTCCCTTTTCATATAAGGCTCCAGCTCTCAGAGGTATCATGTGTTCCTGTGAATGATTACAAGCCACAAAAGCCACAAGAGGTACCTAAGGGCAAAGCATCATGGACTTCTTTCTTCTGTTTGAGGACCTTTCTAGATATATGTGGTATATTTCATTGATCAGTTTTACTCTTTTGCCTATTTAGCACAGGGATGGGGAATGTAGCCATTTCCAACAGGAGGAAACACATCTGTTAGTCTTAGTTACTTTTCTTTTGCTGTGAAAAGACACCATGTACAAAGCAGTTTTTCACTTCAGAGCCCACCGCAGTGACACACCTACTCCAGCAAGGCCAAACCTCCTAATTCTTCCTAAACAGTACAGGGACATTCAAATATATGCCCTGTAGGAGCAAGTCTCATTCAGACCATATTATATTCCCTGGCACTCATGGACTTATAATGTGAAATCCATTTAATCTAACCTCCAAAGTCCCCTTAGCATGTCACAGTCTGAAATTTTTTTTATAGTGCAAAGTTTTTTTCTGAGACTCAAGAAAATCTCTTAACTCTAATTGTGAAGATCAAAAAGCTAATTATATGTATTCAGCATACAATGACACAGAATATTACCGTGATAGTTTGAATAGGAATGGCCCCCACAGACTTTTGTGTGAATGCTTGACCCATAGGGAGTAGCACTATCAGGTGTGGCCTTTTTGGAAGAAGTGTGTCACTGTGGGGGCAGGCTTTGAACTTTTATATGCTCAAGCTATGCACACTGTGATCCCCAGTCTCCTTGTCCTGCTTCATCCTGGTATGGAACTTGGTCCTTTTTCTCCAGCACTGTGTCTGCTTGCATGGTGCCATGTTTTCAGCCATGACCATAATGTACCAAACCTCTGAAACTGTAAGCCAGCCCCTGTTAAATGTTGCCATGCTGATCTAAGGCCCCCAGCACATATGTAGCAGAGGGCTCTCTTGTGTGACCTCAGTGGGACAAGATGTGCCTATTCCTATAGAGGCTTGATGCTCCAGGGCAAGGGTATACAGGGGGAGGACGGGGGGAGCACCCTCAGCTGTAAAGGGAAGAGGAGAAGTAGAAGATCTCTGTCTTGTGTGTGTGTGTGTGTAGGGATCAATATTTGGGATGTAAATAAGTAAAATAATCTTTAAAAAAAGAGTTACTATAAGTGTAGCAGGCTCTTTGGATCTCCCAAGTCTTTCAGCTCTGCTGAGTGTTACAAGATTCCCCTGGGCTGCTTCCACTCTCAGTTTTGTTTGTAGCTCTCAGCAGGTGTCCCAGTCCCTTGGCTTTGACACCTCTAAAGTCCTGAGGTCTCTAGTGCCTCCAGGCTTCAGTTTCACAGCTTCACATGGCGGCCTCTGCTGGCCTCACTGCAGGGATTTCAGCCGTATACCTGACCTCAGTTGCTCCTTTAATTAAGCACGGATGAAGATTTCATAACTTCTTTCATCCTGTATCTGTGACTCTAAATCCAGAACCACCTTGGAGTTCTGCCTGCTTAGCCTAGAACCTGGCCCCTCCTAGAATTGCATTTGCATAAGCTTTCCTGTGTTAGTTGGTTTTCAGGTGGGGGATGTCCCTTGGGCTCTTTCCTTTCACAAGTTGCAGGATTAGCTGGGTGGGTTCCTGCCCTGAAGGACCTGCTCTCTTTATGCCATTTATCACCAGGCTTCTCTGTGAGGACAGAACCAGGCTCCAGTATTAAATTTCCTGCTGCTGTTGTTCTTCAAAACCTGTACAGTTTGTATTTCCTTTTCTATGCTTGCTCTCATTCATTGTGGATCTGCATAAGATTGCTTATTAATATGCCACTTGACATACTCAATAGTAGGTAGTGTTAAAATCCCCTTTGCCAACATTAATTCAAAACTCAGTTTAGCCTCAGGCAGATTCTAAAGAGACAGGCAGGAAGAAGCCACATTCTTTGCCAAAATATCACAAGAATGGACTTTACCCATTCCCCTCTGAAACCTCTTGAGCTGGGCCTCCATAGTCCACCTTGCTCTCCTCAGCTCTACCACCTGCCATGCTCTTGGATTTCGCTGTTTAGAGTATTCTACTGCTTTCCCTAATCCATAGTTCCCAAAAGCTGCATGGTCAGGCTTGTCATAGCAATATTCAAGTTCCTGGTACTAACTTTGTCATAGTTTTCTATCACCGTGAAGATAAAGCATGATTAAGGCAACTTATAAAAGAAAATATTTAGTTGCCCGCTTGCTTACAATCTCAGAGAGTGATTCTGTGACCATCCTGGTATGGAAACTGCATGACAGTAGGCAGGAAGACATGATGTGGAGAAGTAGCTGAGAGCTACGTCTTATGCACAAGTGTCAGGCACAGAGGATAGAATGGGACTGACCGGAACTGGAAACTTCAAAGCCCAGCCCTAGTGATACACCTCTTCCAACAAGGCCATAATCCTTCCTAAATAATTCACCAGCTGGAAACACACATTCAAGTCACTGAGCCAGTGAGGGGGTGGTGGGGGGAGGACATTCAAACCACCACATATCTTCAACTGTTAACTTACCTAGATCATAAGACAGCAGATGCTGAGTGGGGGCGGCATGCATCCCCTAGCCAAAGGGATTTGTAAAGGTTGTTGCCTGGGCCATCTTGGCATACCTTTTTTCCTAATGAGAAGCTGTTCTAGGACTCTAGTGGTTAAGATTACTATAAATCCCACTGACCATAGGCATGGGGAACAACCAGGGTGAGGACTGAAGAGACTCTTTGCATACTTCTTCACTTCCCTTGGTGTTGTATCTTCTCTGAGGTAGGGGTCAGGAGGATCTCCTAAGCCTTTTTGTGAGCTTTTTACACTATGTCTGCCTTTGTTTGGGTTTATCTTGCCATCTGTCAGAGGCTTTAAGAAACATTACATATCTCCCTAGCATCCCAAGGTGAGTAGGAACACCTGTTTGAACTCACACTGTTTGGATTTCAATATCACATGCTGTTTTACTTCTGCAAGGTGGAGAAGACATGTTTATTTTGTGGAAAGATCATATTTTTGTGTTATGTTCATTTTGACACAGTCTCTGGTTTATATGGGAGGTTATATGGTTAAATGACCTTCTACAGCATCTAAAACAGCAAGATACTGCCTTTGTGAATAATATATGCTATTATTTACATTTATTTCTTAAAAGAGGAAATCACTGACATTTAAAGACTTCCTAGGAAACTGTATGTTTTATGTTTTACTTCTAGAGATATTACCTGTGGTAGCTCCTGAGCCTTCATCAATAACTAGACCTTACCAGAGTTAAGTTAGACTTAACAGACTTTTATGACTTAGCACTTTCACATTTTCAAAGTTAAAGAAGTTTTAAGTCTGTCCCAGCATTGTTGTTTTCACAGGGCATTGGACTTTGTCCAGCACCAGCAGCTTGGTTCCTCCTTCCATGCAGACTCAGCAGGAGAGGAGCAGCAGGTATCTCTTGCCAGTGCTCTGGATCATCATCTTATTTCCCTTTCTCTGTTTACAATTCTCCTGGTCGCCCAGCCTTTCCCATTAGACTTTCCTTTCTCACCTGTAAGACTCTGATGTCTGTGGGTAGTGTATGTAAGTTTAGGAAAATTGAGTGAAGAAACTTATTCAAAGGAGTTAAATTTTGCCTTTGAATCAAACATATTTCTTAAAAATCTCCTGTCTAGCTGGGCATAATGTTATGTGGCTTAAATCTCATCCAGAAGTAGAGGGATCTTTGTGAATTTCAAGACCAGCCAGGTCTACCTATCAAGTTCCAGGGGAACAAGAGCTCCATAGTAAAACCCTGCCCTCAAAACCAACTAACAACAAACAAGTGAAACAAAATCTGAAGCTCATTAAAACTGACCCTTTCTTGTCATTTCATAAGTATGTTTGTACTCTTAAAAGTTTTACACAGGAATTCTGACCAATCTTTATGGACACTTTACTGTTTGAATGCTGTTTGTTCTACATGGCATCTGTGTGAAAGGTTTCATCCTTCTCATCAAGCTCCTAGTGCTCTAAGCTCTGATGTCCTTCACTCTCTCGTGCAGGAGTTTATGTTTGCACATAAAATAAATATTTCAAATTTTAATTATCATTTGCTAGTGTACTTAAAATATTCTTACAGTGAATTAGATAAAAACAGAGTTGTTTTACTGATGGTTTAGTAAAGTGAGTTTTCTTTCTGCACTGTATTGTTCATTGTTAGACCATTAGTATACATTTTGAGAAATGTTGGCTTGTTTTTGACCCCTGAGAATTTTCCTTTGTAAATTTTGTTTTTTAGTGTAATTTATTTCTATCTGCTTTGACCTATGAAACACACTCTTCAGGCAGTATTTGCTTACTTTTCTTTCCATCCGAGTTATTAATAGTAACTTTTGTGTGAGTTCTAAATATATATGTGTGCTTCTCAGATCCAGGTACCTGAGGCACAGTGGTCTCTGCACAGGCTGTGGCATTGCAGTGAGAAGGTAGCCTGCTGAGCTGCTGAGCTCCAGGGTTGGTGGTCTCCTCTTAGCTACTCCCCCTCAGCACTATCTCAGTCACTTTCATGGAAATTCAGCAAATTAACTAATTTAAAGATATTTAAAAATCAGTATTAATTCTGTAAGTTTATTTTTTTAAATAATTTAAATATAATTAGTTACATCAAATTTACATTAAGTTAAAATGTGAATAATATAGTTTGTACATCAACACAAAGTTTAAGGAAAGAGATCTTTCATGAGAGAATGTGAATAAAAATACCTTTTACTTGCTCATCTTCAGGTTTTGTTTGAACATACTGATTACAGGTGTTCTCAGCCATACTGTAGTAAGGAACTGCTATCTCTGTTTCTCATAGACTTGTTATTAGGGAATCTGATCATTTTAATGCTGCAGTATTTTTATGATCTCTATAAACCAGTCCTTACTATAGACAAAATGAGACTATGACGGAGAATCCTACAATTTTTCCTTTTTTTCTTTTTTTTTTTACTTTTCCCTAGCTTATGTTTTATGCCAGTGAATGAACAGGTCTTGTCTCTTTGAGTACCCAGAGCTTCCCATTTATTTATTTTCTTTTTTCTTTATTTACTTAGCTTTCTTTGTTTCTCTGTGTAGCCTTTGCAGACCAGCCTGGCCTAGAATTCCCAGAGATCAGACTTCCTCTGTCTCTGTAGTGATGTGATAAAAGGCCTGTGCCAGGGATTAAATGCCTAGCTTCCATTTATTTCTTATTTGTAACATCTCGTATAGTAAATATAAGATACAGTGTTTGTTAAATGCATAATCAACTTAATCATCAACTTAATCATCTCTAGTAAAAATTGTAATATCATCAGAAATAATGAAAGTGTTGAACTGTGGAAAGTTTTGCCTGAGAGTACCCAAGACATGTTTTCAGCTGGTCTTGAATTATTCCAGGCCAATTCTTCCCACGGTCCTCTCATGTCTGCATCAGCTGTGTGGAATCCTTCTCTTCTCCTTCCTTTTTGCAGATTCCCTTTTTTACCTAGATTTTCCACAGGTGTATGCCTTGCCCCTACTTGGACTTCAGTGCTCCTTGAACGTCAGGTCAGGACTGTGTCACAGAACTTGATTTCACTGAAAAAATCACATTTCTTTCTGGACTCTTAAGTTATTTAAGGCACACCATACCTCTTTCTATAAATAACTTACTATCAGTATCATCAGTATAGACTCACACTTCCAATGAATGATTGAGTCAGTTAGAATGAAATATTTATCTGCTGTGTATTTACAATATCTAATAATGCCTTTGAGAGTAAGCAAGACTGTTTCTTATATATGATATGTGTGTGTTCATTCATTTATGGGTATCCTGCAAGTTAATGACTTAACTCAGTTGTTTTTCTGTTAAAATTTTACTATTTAAATTGTCCATATAAAACTGTATCTTTAGATTTAATAACTGGGCACTTTATGAATGAAAAATATAAGGAAATGTATGTTCATTTTCTCATTCTTAAGAAATGTGAACCGGTCCAGAGGGTATGCAAGGATGTGGTTTTGAATAGAAGCCAGTAAAGGACAGTTCAATGTTAAGCAAGCCTGCATTGGTGTGCCCTAAATAGACTATGGAAGATCAGGGAAGAGGAGACTAGGGGCACATAGTTTTCCAAGAGATGATTGAGAAGTACGTTCTGAAAGAGAGTACCAGAAGGAAAAAGAAGCGAGTGATCCTGATTGATGACTCGGGAGTCAGGCGTGGGGCTCGGGCCATCTGTGACCCACATAAAGAGAACAGGATGTGCTGCTGCCTTCAGGGTGCCAGGTATGGAAGAAGACTAGAAGGGCAGAAGATTCCCTCATCCGGTTTCTGTGGACTTAAACACAAATGCACTTGTACTTAAAACCAGATCATCGTTTGTTGAGACTTTTTAGCTCAAAACCAGTAAGAAGTACTAGGTTCTACAACTTAACAGTTTGCAAAAGTACTTAAAACAGGGTTTTTAAAATTAGAAAATAGGGAACTGACTTACCTGATTGTCTTTAAAGACTGTTGCCAAAGTAAGGCTTCAGAACGGAGTAATGCTTGATATACTCATGGGATTTCACCTCTTTCTTAATTGCTTTTTGTTTATTATAGCTAGCACTCAAAAGTTATAGCAAGTTGGTTATTAATGTGAGGTAAATAAGCCAAGCTGCTTTTGAGCAAGTTCTCAGACAGACAGACAGGCAGACAGACAGGAAGTTTTAATGTTAACTACTCAAAAACCTAAGTGGAACAATTCACTGACACCCTTTCACGTACACCGATGCACTCACATACACTGACACACACATGTGTGTGCGCATACACACACATACTCACACACACTCACATTATTCCATCGCTTGTAGATAACTTGGGTGTAAGAACTTACTGAGTTTTTGTGCTGTACTGGAAAATATTTTGGGCTATGATGGTGAATGGAAGAGGGCATGACTTTTCAGCATGATCCTGGAGAATGTTATGGCAACTCAGTGCAGAGCACCTGCCTTTATTTTTTTAATTGTTTGTGTCTTTTTTTCTTCTTTATTTCCCTTCTGAGTCAGGGCCTCCAGCTTGCATTCCCCCTGCCTAGGTTTCCCAAATGCCAGGATTACAAGTGATCCAACCTCACAGCGTCCTGCTGTCTGGATGTGTAGCATGTGCAAACCTGTGAGATTAATCTCCTCACCGTTGAAAACAGAAATTAAAAACCTGGTTTAGTACCACTTTATAAACCTTGGACAAACAAGAATATGGTCATATTATCCAGAAAATTGCTTAAATTCAATTGCCATAGTTTAACATTGCTCTGCTCAGATATACTCAGAGACATTGTCTCTTCATCCATCCTTCCTGTTTCTAAACTTGGGAACTGGCTTCTGTCTCCTGCAGGGAAAGTCACAGTGTTTCTTTAAATAGTAAATACTTTTGGATAGCACTGACATAATCTTCTCTTCAAAAATGCTTACAGGGAAGGCCTCTGTTTGGGTTTCTTTTGTGTTCTTTGTCCTTTACTGCAATGTTCTTTCAAGGCTATTTTGCTGTGACTTATGTGGGTTCTGCAGATTCAATAGTCGTTTTGTTCTTTTACAATAGATTAATAATTTTAGTTACATTTGTGTTAATTTTAAAATATTTTCATAGGAATAAATAAGCAAAACAGACAACAACATCTTTCTCCAACTGACATGCATTATCAGAAAGAAACACAGTTCTGACAGCCATGAGCACAGGACAAGAGTTAAGGAGTCTGAGTCCATGTGTATCTCGGATTCTGTCTATTGTTAGCCTCCTCTACTGCAATCCTGGATTTTTTGGTTTTTATGGAGCAGTCATTGGCTTGAATTGTTTACGACATCAAGTCCTTTTGACTCAAGGGTGCTCCCATTGCAGGCTTGTTTGTTTTTTTTTGTTTGTTTGTTTGGGGGTTTTAGGATTTTTGTTATTTTTTTTAAAACCAATAATATCTTTTTAATTCCTCTTTTTTTTTTTTTTTTGACAAAATAAGAGAGATACTTCTAGTGGAAATACAGGTGAAAACAGTTCCTCCTGCAGACTTCCCTTGTACATTTAAGGCCGCCATGCCATTGGGTTAATGGAGGGGAAAGTTGACAGTGTGTAGTGTGTAAGCCTGCTTTCAGCAGATTGCAGTGCGTGACCATACACAGTTTCCCAGTTATCTAGGTACTCTCTAAATTATTCCCTTTATTTAGAGATATTATCTTTCACCTAAAATGATCATTTTTACTTTATGAGAGAAGCTACTCTTTCTCCCATGTTCCCTTGTGTAGATGTATATGAATGCATCCTATCTTCTCTAGCTAGATTTTAAGTAAGCTCTTCAAATTCAAAATGCATCTCATTTTCTCATTTAAAAATGTCTACAGGAAATGTCTGCCTTACAGTATACAAATTCTATAATATTATAAATTGTTGACATCTGCCTTACAGTGTGCAAATTCTGTAATATTATAAACTGTTGCTTATCTCATACAGAACTCTTCTCAGCCATACAAGGCTCCTAACCAATTGTTTGATTTCATATCTAAAGGCCACAAGAAAGCTTAATAATAAGATGTATTTCAAATGTTGAAATTGAGTTCGGTTTGTCATTTGATTCTTTCAGAAATGAGATGTTATTCATGATCTGAATTAGTAGTGTATTTACTTTCTGAGACACCGGGTTAGCATGTGAAGGTATCTTGTGATGCAGAGTTTCTAGATGGTCCAGGGCCCTGTTGTGTTGTGTTCCGTTCGGTTCCCTTTTCCCTTCTCCCTCCCTCCCTCCTTCCCTCCCTTCTTCCTTTCTTCTTTTCCTTCCTTCCTTCTTCCCTCAAGTGAACATGTTCATACTCGTGGGATACTTTTATAATGAGAAAATGTTTTGAATTTCATTGATATTACCACAATTTAGGTATCTACCTATTAGTTTTCGTGAATATCACATTCTTCACTTTAAGAAACAAGAAAACAAAGCTATAACAAATGCAGTTATAAAAAGGTTTATTATATATATTTATATATATGTATACATACATATGTATATATTTTTTTCAGTCTTAAGGTTTTCCTTTTCCCCCAACCCATAACGTTTGACTTTGCAGGATCAGCAAAAATTACATGGTAAGATGATTACATTCCCGCACCCCCATTCTTTTTTTTTTTTTTCTTGTTATTTTTTTTTCTTTTTTTTTTCCTTTTTTTCCTTTTTTATTGGATGATTTATTTACATTTCCTATGTTGTCCCCTTACCCCATCCCCCACCACCCCCTCAGAACCCCCAATCCCCTCGCCCCTCCTCCTTCTTCTCTGTGGATGTAACCTCTATCTACACCCCCCCACTCCCACCTCCCCACCCTCAAAATTCCCACCCCCTGGGGCATCCAGCCTTCATGAGGTCAAGGTTCTCTTCTTCCACCTATGCCCAGCAGGGCCCTCCACTTTTACATATTCAGCTGAAGCCCTGGATCCCCCCCTAAGTGCTCCCAGGCTGGTGGTTTAGACCCTGGGAGCTGTGGTTGGTTGGTATTGTTGCTCTCCTCATGGTGCCACAAACCCTTTCAGCTCCTTCAGTCTTCACTCTAACTCCTCTATTGAGAACCCCATGATCAGTTCAATGGCTAGTTGTGAGCATCTGCCTCTGAATATGTCTGACTCTTGAAGGCCTCTGAGGAGATATCCATATCAGGCTCTTATCAGCATGCACTTCCTGTCTTCCACATCAGCATCTACCTTTGGAGATACTCAGGTGGGGTGGTCTTGAGACGGCCCCTCCTTCAGTTTCTGTCCCTCACTTTGTCTCCATATTTGCTCCCTTGAGTATTTTGTTACTCCTTCTAAGAAGGACCGAATCACCCTCACTTGGTCTTCCTTCTTTATGGGCTTCATGTGGCCTGTGAGTTGCATCTTGGGCATTTCAAGGTTCTAGGCTAATATCCAATAATCAGTGAGTGAATACCATGTGTCTTCTTTTGTGATTGGCTTACCTCACTCAGGATGATAATTTCTAGTTCCATCCATTTACCTAGGAACCTCTCGAATTCATTGTTTTTAATAGCTGAGTAATACTCCATTGTGTAAATATACCACATTTTTTGAATCCATTCCTCAGTTGAAGGACATCTGGGTTCTTTCCAGCTCCTGGCTATTATAAATAAGGCTGCTATGAACATAGTTGAGCATATGTCCTTGTTATATGTTCGAGCACCTTCTGGGTATATGCCTAGGAGTGGTATAGCTGGATCCTCGGGTAATGCTATGTCCAATTTTCTGAGGAACCGCCAGACTGATTTCCAAAGTGGTTGCACCATCTTGCAGTCCCACCAACAATGGAGGAGTGTTCCTCTTTCTCCACACCCTTGCCAGCATCTACTATCACCTGAGTTTTTAATCTTAGCCATTCTGACTGGTGTGAGATGGAATCTCAGGGTTGTTTTGATTTGCATTTCCCTGATGACTAAGGATGCTGAACATTTCTTTAGATGCTTCTCGGCCATTCGAGTTTCTTCTGTTGAAAATTCTTTGTTAAGCTCTATACCCCATTTTTTAATAGGGTAATTTGGTTGTCTGGAGTCTAATTTCTTGAGTTCTTTGTATATATTGGATATTAGCCCTCTATCAGATGAAGGATTGGTAAAGATCTTTTCCCAATTTGTTGGTTGTCGTTTTGTCCTATTGACAGTGTCCTTTGCCTTACAGAAACTTTGCAATTTTATGAAGTCCCATTTGTCAATTCTCGATCTTAGAGCATATGCCATTGGAGTTCTGTTCAGGAACTTTTCCCCTGTGCCCAAGTATTCGAGGCTTTTCCCCACCTTCTCTTCTATTAGTTTCAGTGTATCTGGTTTTATGTGGAGGTCCTTTATCAACATGTAGAAGAATGAAAATTGATCCATTCTTATCCCCTTGTACAAAGCTCAAGTCTATGTGGATAAAGGACCTCCACATAAAACCGCACCCCCATTCATATCTCTTATGTCTGCATAGTTGCTAGACCCTACCTGTCACTTCCTTCCAAGCGCCTGTTTTCAGAAGAGTCTGACTGGATCTGGATTTCTGTGTTTGCCTGTAACTTACGTCACCTTAGACAAGTCTCTAAGCCAAGCTGAAACAGGGAGCGGGGTTATATTTGTGATGTATTAGTATATTATTATATACTATATTATAATAATATAGTATATTATTGATGTATTAGTATATATGTATTAGTTATATTTGTATTAGTAGCATGTTGTTCCAAGAGTATTTCATGTTTTATACTAAAATGCCAGAGCTTGGCTTTGAACCAGCCATGAGTTTGAGTGTGGATGAGACATTGAGCCATATCACTTTTCTTAGGAGAGTATTCCTGTTTAAAGGGGAAGCTGTACTGTTTACTCTATAGCAGCATTTTCAGAAGTAAATTGAGACCATGGTCCTTCAGTTTCTGAGAGAGCCTACTGCAAATAAAACGTTGTGTGCTGTGAAGGTGATGTGGCCTTGTCAGCCTTTTTGTCCTGTGACTTAATTAAGCAGTGTGCAGACTTCCAGAATATGTGTCCTAGACTGCCTGTTACAGAGAGATTATAGAAGGATTCATGTAAATACCATTCCTAGCAATGCTGTCTTAGTCTCTGACCAGTCAAATACTGTGGTTTTTTGATGGAAAGTCCTTATTTCTTCCTCTAATGGATTTATACTCAACAATATGATGCAGAAGTCATCAGTTTTTAATACTAGTTTTAGCTATTTCACAGATTTATATGAAAAATGACTGACACATCCTTCTATTTTTACATAAAACACAAGTAAAATATTCATAATATATTCTACTATTTTTAATATTTGAAAAAGTCTGACCATTTGAAACATTTCTGGATAAGTTCGTGTTTCCATATGCTTCACATCCATATTGCAATGAATTGTTTTCTCTGTCAGGCAGGCTTAGGAGGGAGGCCACCTGCATGTGAGGAGTGCAAGGGCGAGAGGACTTCATGAGGTGTGGTGCATGGCAATTGGTCCTGGTGACCAAGATTAATGAAACTCAGATGGGTTTTAATTAGTACAGCAGCAGTCATCAATTATCTAGTGAACACAAATATTGTTATATTTGGGAAATTCTTGATTTATTTTATTCCTTTGGCCAGCAGATTTAGATGAATGAGTTCTCATCATAGGCATTCTGAGAAAATCGCCAGAGGCCACAGCTTATTATTTAGGACACATTCACCAGGAGTAAGCAGGACAGAACAAAATGTCGTAAAGTGTCCTCAACATCATTTGGAATTTTTTTCTGAATTATTTGGCACGTGCAAGTTGTTAAAAACACTAGGATATTCTGAACAAACTTAAGAGTAGTCTTATGTAAGAGGGAACCCCTCAGCTGTCACAGTCAGAGGATGAGTGTGCAGAGATCAGTATGCATGCACCTGAAACAGGTTGCAGCCACATGGCTGTGTCATGTGGTCATCCTCACCTGCACTTTAGGAGCATGTTGCAACATTATTGACAGCTGTCTGCTTTGTCCTCAAACAGTAAAGCCTAGCCCTTTCTACAATTAAAAGGCTACACTTAACTATGTATGCATACCTATGCCAGCACAGCACAGATACATCCAATCACATGAACTTGTTGTGGATTTAATTTCATTTCACACTGACTTTTCAAGAGTATAATACTGAATCACTAAGAAATCTGCAAATGTATAAGGGGAGAAAATAGTATTTATACTCTTTTAAAAGGTCTATGACACTGTTATGTCAAGTTGGCAAGCAGATTTATCAAACTAAGAATATTTTAACATTTCTTATTTAAATTTGAAGCAATTACTTTTCATCATATGAATGAAGACTATCTATAGACAATGTACTTTTTATACTAAATGTAACAATATAATTTTAGAAAAGTATTTTCTCCTGCTTCGTAACCTAATCTTCTAAACCTTGAGATTCAGTATAAATCCGGCACCTCCCTTCCTGGGAAGTGAGCAGTGGACAGCTGTCTTTTCCTCATGGAGTCCTCGTAGCCAGTCCCTGTTGCTCTCTTACTCCACAGAGTGAATGAAGAAACTGAATGCTGGCTCTCCTTGCTGTACATTACTGAGGCCAATGGAGGGGCTAGAATGGCTAGTCTAAAGGACCTATATAAATCATCGTAATCCAGGACTTATCACATCTCTGTCACCAGTAACACTCTCAATGTCTGTGGCAGATAACCAGTTGATGTTAAGATATAAGTGTTTTACATATGAAATATATTCATTAATTTTTTCTAAGTCTTGGATCTATGGGATTTTGTTTATTATATAATTTCACACACAACCTCTCCTTTAGTGAATTAGTCAAATTAATTAATACCATAATTTAATTCAAATGATGGACCCTTAGAACTTTTCCTAAGTATCTAATGTGGCTAATTTTCACATGTAAATTCTGGTGACTGGTGTTTGGTCTTGCTGTTGAAGCCCCACCTTTGTTCTTAGGAAAGGAAAAAGATACATAAAAGGCTTGAGTGTCTTTTGTACTATAGAAGGAAGTCACAGCTCTATCTAAATTGTCAGAGTGCTTGTAGTTAATGCTGCTTCTCCATTTGCTATATTATCTTTTAACAGTTTGTAAATACTATGATTTTGGAGCATACTTTTATGGCCTATGTGTTTCATAGAATAATTAACAGGAAGCTCTCTGTTTTGTGGTTTGAATCAAAGTTTTAAAAAAAAGTGCCTTTATGTCCATAGAGTTTATTATTTATTTGGTAGGCTCCTGATACTACCTTCCACATACTTGATAGTATGTTAACGCTTGTTAGCAGATAGTTGAATAAGTCACAGGCCCCAGACTGGTTTAACATTCTGAGTTGCTCTGCCTATCCTGGTATGGGAGGTGTAGGGAAGTTTTATGATTTAAAGAGCTCCATAGAGGCTCAAAAGATTTGTCCTACTGTCATCTGGAAGTTTATGGACATGAAAGCACTTCCTTTTCATTTCTCAATCATAAGTTATTTTGAATTAGTTTATAAGATTATTATTTTCAAAGAATATCTCTGCTGCTTACAAAATTATAATCTACCTATATGGAAATAAAAGCATTAAACATCTTTGATATCTATAATTTAACACAAACATAATTTCAGAAGTAACAATTTCTTTTCATGCCTTTAAATGTGTAACATGGAACATAGAGGGCATGCACCTTTCTTCATCCAGGCATGAGGACACTGAGCGTGAGTTTTCAGATCACTCCTGAAATCACAGTACAGTGCATACAAATGCCCACTGTAAACATGGTAGCAAGGTTGATCTAGGACCAAACACTCCTTGCAGCTTACAACACAGAACCTGAGTTTTGCCAGTCCTAATTAATTTAAGCTGTTACAAACCAATGGTGTTTATAGCTTAGCAAGATGTTACTTTCCTCTTTGTCTTCTTATTATTTTTATTGACAGTTTTACTTTGGAGTTTTACTTATAATTACTATATTATTTATATTATTTCCACCCTTTCTTCTTACCTCTTCAACTGCTGTTTTGTCCTCCACTTACTCTCATTTACATGACCTCTATATAAATTATTATTGTTATACATACATACATACATACATACAAACACACACACACACACACACACAAATACAGTGTGCTGATTCCATTTAATATTGCCCATGTACATGTGTTCAAGGTTGCCCTCCTGGGATTTAATAACCTATTAGGCTGGTAGTCTCTGAAGAAAATTGTTTCTTTCTCTATTGGCAGCTCTTGTTGGCCTGTAGCTCTTCGCCTAGGGCTGAGGTCTTGTGTGATTTTCCTTACCTCTACTTGTGTGTCAGCTGGTGTCACTACACATGCCTGTCAGTCTGCTGGTGTAGTTGTGGTGAGGCAGTCGTGATGGGTGCAACTTCTTTGTCATGTTTAGAATATACTATCCAGTAGAACTCTTTTTATTCTTAATTTATTCTTAGTTTCTCTCTTTTTGTAGAATACCCCATTTTATGTTTTCTTTAAATTTCTGCATTATTTTAGAAAGCTGGTACTGGTAAGTTTTAAAATGGCAACTTCTCCTTTAGTAGATTGTGTTTAGTTGCACTGATACCTAAGACTATGGGCTCAAGCCCTGATGTCCAGTATTTTCAAAGCATGCTTTCCGTAGGTTTTCCAAAGAGTCTTTGTAGTTATAGCTGTTAGACTAGGTACATTTGTAGGAACTTTTACTTCAACAGGCATTATTAATTTGTAAAGAAGCATGTTAAATTATACGTGTTTTGTTGATGTTTATTGCTGAAAATAGTATTCAAAATCTGACCAATAATTAAAATAGTATAAATAAAACAATATTTTAAAAGTATGCTAATATTTAATGCACATTAATCTTTTTAATCTTTGAAGAGTATGTGATCCAACCTTAAATTTCCCCAAATGATGTAGTTTTATAGAGATAACTAGTGCATTCTCACAAATATGTCCTCAGCTATCATATTATGAATGCAGCTTGCTGGAAATTAAGTGTATTTATTTGAAGCTTCTCTCATTTCATGTTTATGTAGCTGTGAAGAAAGAAGGCAGAAACACTAATAGCAGAAGATACTTGGTGGGGGAAGTTATTCTTTATGCTTTTGCTTTCTTTTATTCAGTTCAACTTGATATACACTTTATACTGAAAGGCATGTGGAGAACTGACACATTAGCACTCTGTCAGTGTCTATGACAACACCCTTACAATAAGACTGTTTTCTTTGTTTATAGAATTTAAATGTCTTGATGATTAGAACTTTTTCTTTCTTTTCAGAATAAAATTGTTCAGTGCTGACTTTTCTTGTAGTGAGGAGAGAGAAATAAAAGCAACCCTATTTTCTATTACAAATTATCATAAATATTGGAGATGCAGATTTTTCTTAGGTCATTAGCATATCATGCTGCGACCCACACCAGAATGTACCATTAACAAAGCAGCCTTCATGTAATTAATGTAAATAATATGGAACTCCAGCTTGAGTTACCCAGTCAGCCTTGGCGAAAAGCATTTGTCATAACGCATCGTCTGAGGAGCTCAGCCTCAATTCAAATTCAACTTCATGGGCTTGCCCTTTCATTTTTTTAATTCTTATTTATTTATATATTATTTATTTATTTATTTATTGCTCGTGCTATAAATTTTTGTGAAACATTTATGACTGTAAATTTCTATGGAATACCTACATAGGAGAAGAGAGCAATCCAATAAGCTGAAATTAAAATTTTATAATTTACAGTGCTTCTGCTGGTGAGGACAATTAGTATATTCACAAGGCCAGAAATGCAGATCCTGGGAATCAGCTGAGGGCCTCTCCCTGTCCTCACAAGTGTTCTCTGTCCTCATCTGCTGCAGCAAATCTAAAGGATGGTCCTGTCGCCATTTGCTGCGATTGCCCTCTGACTCCAAAACACAGAGGAGCATTGTAAATTTTTCATGAAGAGGTTTCAGTCTGTAAAACAGCAAACAGGAATAATGTTTTAAATGCAATCATTGTCAAGTTTGAACAATGTAATTTATCAAGAGAGCAGTTTGTACTATATAATAAGTTTCATATATTAATACAATTTTTCATCTGATGTCAGGCTTCTGATTTATGAATAGCTCATGATCTAAGGTGATCATTGAATTATAATTCACGTAATAAGAAGCCAGGGATAAGACCCTGAAACTGCTACCCTGGATTAGCTTCCATGCCACCAAGCCAATTTACTAAACAACCGTGGGCTAAATGATACAGTTTTTCTAATTCAAAGAAGGCACTCGTTAATTAGATAAAGGCTAAAGCTCTCATTATTTTTAAATGATTTAAGAACGGGTAAAGATCTTACAGCTTATACTGCAGCTCTAATAGTTCTTTGCTTACTGCCTTGTAATAAGAGTATTAAAGACAGATGGGCAAGGCTGATTTAAACCAATTACACTGCTTCATGTGCACTCGTAGCAACAACTATCTGTAGGCACATCAGATGCTAATACTGGACATGTTTCAGATGACTAAAGAAGCATCGATTAATGTGATTTGTGAATAATTTGTTTCTTTCTCCTAATTTCAGGAGAAAAATCACAACTCTGGACTTCAGTAGTTTTTGAGATGCTTTATAGTTGTCAATATTAGGTGCACGCAAACTTTCTGTTATACCAAAAGGAAGAAAAACGTATTTATAGCAGTTCCTTCCGTTGATCTGGTGCCTGTTAGGTGCTAGGCATTGAGATGGCTTCAAGGGAAATGCATGGCCCATAAAATACTCTTCTGTTATTTTCATTTTTGGAACGACAAATGGATAATATATTCTGGGAAAGCAGTCAGACAGTTATCAGTCAATTTGTTTAAAAAGAAATACATTTAAAAATTCCTCATCTGGATTTGTGTTTGATAAATAACCATGAGTTATTTCCATGGTTTTTGTTTGTTTGTTTGTTTGTTTGTTTGTTTGTTTGTGTCTCTTCATATTTTATGTAGATGGGAAGGCCATGTCATGAACCCGCTATGTGGAGTCATTAATTTCATTGCTATTATCTTGGTTTACTAGATGTTCTTCCGTCCTTTTCTCCACTTCCTGCTTCCTTTGCTTGCTTGCAAATAATAGATGTAATGAAAATTTTTGGTTAAACATCCATATTTTGTTTGAATTTAAAATATTCATTCCCACTTTTAACCCTTCCATGAGCTTCCCATAAGCAGCAGAGACACTAGTAGCTTTCGTTTGTTTCTCTTTCCCTTCTCTCTAGTGTTTGCTCATGTGTTATGGCAGTGTTCTCACACTGAGCTGATGTGGTTGTGGAAAGCATCTACTTTGTAATAGCTTTAAGACTGTCCTTGTGCTTTACTATAGTTGGATGACATTGCCTCTGTAAGTTGTTTCACGTGCACTAATGCAACCCTTGGAAGAGTGAGTGCCATGGTTCTGTCATTGCTGTTGTCCTTTGCCCTTCCTGCTGCTTGTGATTCTTCATTCAGAAGACTGACAGGTCTTCAGTTTCCAGTGACTGTGGCCTCTTGTTTTGATGTTTTCACTGTTTGCATTAGTATGGATTTTCCACGGATCTTTCAAAGTTGTTGACCACAAGGTAGCAGTAAATCTAGGAAATCAGGAAGGCAGACTTAGGCATACAAAGGACTTGACATCAGTGTCTATTCTCCCAGTGATGCCACTTCATCTGTAAACAAAAACTTTCCTTATATGAACAAGATGTGTTATTAATGGACCTAGAGAATAAGTTATTTGTTATAGTAGCTCTTGACCTGCTTAATATGTACTCAAGCTGTGGAGTAGAGCTTTTATTGTGCTCCGCAGTCTACCATTATACAGTGTGGTACATAATAAGATAAAAGCAATAGCATCGGTATTTCTGAGGGATCTAGCAGTGATGACCTACAGCTACATATTTCACCTGGTTTGTCTGCTATCAATGTTTGAAAGTTATAGCTGAAATTACTAGAAACAATATTGTGTCTGTGACTTCTGATTGTTTACTATTGTAAATATCCTCACCCTTTGTGACATTCAAACCTATTTCTATGATGACTTCTTAGTGTTGGTGTCGAGAGACAAATGAAAAAGGAAAACAATCTGTAGTGTCAGGCAGCAAGCCGTTTTAAGAGGAGTGCTAACAGGCAAGTCTTAGAGGGGATGGGAAAGAATAGATGAATTTTGGATAAATTCAGGTTTTATGTGTGCAAAGCTTAGGATTGTGTTTCACAGGCAAAAAAATAATCATTGTTAGATTGAGATAGATTTTGTAAGAAATCAGGAAGATAAATAAAGATGATGTGTACAGTTTGTGTTGGACCATATTGTTCCAAGAATGCAGGCATTCAGTGTCTGTGTAGACTGATATTTGAATCTGGGAGAGAAAAAATTCTTTCTTTGAAACCTAGTATTTCTGTGTGCACAACTCTTCCACACCATACCATTTTACATACCATAAAGACAGGTTCCATGTCCTGTTTATCTTTGTTTTTCCCACCGGACCCTCACGTCTGGTTCTGAGGAAATGTTTAAGGGGCAGTTAGCTGCATAAGTTATCAGTGAAGATACCTTGGATCTTTTCTATACAACAACTTCCAAATAGTGTGAGATCAATAAAAGTGAGTGGAGCTAATATTTTCAGTCATATCATTCGTAACTGTTGTCTATTTTGTCTTAAGAGAAACTATGTTGATCAACTGTGACACCTGACATGCTTTCCCTTGCATGAAAGTCTGGACTTGTCTCTGCTGAGAAGTATACAATTATTCAATAACTAAAATATCAACCAGCATAATTTGTAACTGGCCTTCCCCTAAACTGCAGAATCTCAGCTATTATGGTAACAGTAATAATGTTATTACCATTATTACTAGGGTTTAGTAAAAAGGTTGAATCCTTAATTTTTGGCAGTCTCATAATGATTATAGAGATGAGTATTTGTACCAACTATCCTATCATTGCTAAAGAGTGTTCCAAGCTCTATTTCTGATTCATGATAGACAGTGGTGTGCTGGCTTTATGAACTTTATGGTATACTGGAGTGGAGGCAAAGATGTTAATTAGTGAAAATAAGTTTTTAACATCATTTCTCCTCAGTGCTGTGCTTCGATGTGACTATGCTCAATCATTGCTGTATTCTTCATGGGATGACAGCTGTAAAAATAGTAATATGTGAATAGCTTGTTGTCTTTTATTTTTATAAATCACTAGTTTATCTGCCACCATTTTATTCCTGAATTATTTTACACATATCACTATAGATACATTTACGCATATCCTAAAAGCATTTACTCTTCAGTGTGTACCTCAGGAGCATTCAACTGTCTGTATCTGTCATGTCCACTAGTTCTTAGATGGCTGAGAATTCTGGGATTGGTAAAGCTGATTGGACCTCCAGCAAGTACTCTGATGTTAATCAGCCTAGTGTGCAAGACAGAAAAGCTGATAGTTTGAAATTGCACTTTAAACTAAGACAGACTGTCACTCTTTAGGAATGGTGGGGAATGGCCTGTTTATGTAATCAGATACTAAACCCGGGAGAAAGCTGTCAGGCACACTTTTGTTGTGTAAGCAGCAGCAAACCGTGCTTTATCTGACAGACAGTGTGTAAATCTGTCCATGCAAAACCCCAAATGTTTCGTTTGCTCCTAGTTACTGCAATAATCTGCTTACTCCCGTCTGCTACAGCAGTGACATCACTTGGCAGCATACACTACAGACAGAGGCACAGATAAGTCTTGCTTGTGTCAGTCACTTATTCATTGATGGTAGAGATTCAGAGGAATTTATTCAAGGTTTGCTTCAACCTGAAGGAATAGACAACATGTTCCTGACAAGAATGACTTTATTTAGCTTGGCTATTTTATATTTTGAGTAAATGTATAGATTATATCACGTTTAATTATAGCTTCTAAGAATAAATGTACCATCTTATCAGTAAGCACTGACAATATATATCCCAAGGCAATATTTTATTTAAAATATGTCTGTTAGATATATAATTTTATAGTTACTTTGTGGGCTTTTATATTTGTGTTACATGCCATGCTTTCTTTGTAATTTAAAAACTAAGTTCATTTTTTGTTCCTTACTGTGAGTACTAATGATTTAATAAATGTGTATACCTAATCTTTATTTTAAATCTTATCCTTGAAGTTAGTTGCTATTTTAAATTCTGATCATGTGTCTTTCATGCCACCGAAATAAATATGAAGTTTGTAATTTCTTACATGTGTTCAGTGAAGGTAGAGCAACTTTCCATGATTTAAAGCTGATTAGTAATTTTCTGATTAGTAATGTGAATACCCTTTTCTTTTATACACACTGGCTAGGCAGCATAGTACTAGGGCTCTTCCTTAAAATTTCTGTATAAAACAATCTGTGTTGTTTTATATTCTTATTAAGATCTTCATTTTATCCTGATAGTTTTTTTTGTTGACTACAAATAATTGTTGGAAATTATTTTTCTGACACATGTCCAGATGTGTGAGGTCTGCCAACTGTCTCCACACAATCCTGGCAACAATGATGCAAGTGAAGAAAAACAAACAGTGCCTTAGGTCTGAAATACTGCTGTCGACTTTTGACATGTATGTGTAGTGGCTTTCTATCTGTCCTGCTTGTAAAGTTGTAGTTGTCTTTTATTTTGCTTGGCCACCTAAATTCAAAATACAGCTAGGTAGCACTTCATTAAAATTGTGTTCCTGATGCATAATGGTGACCTTCCTATGGTCAACTCATAGTTGGTTTTGTAGATGTCAAAATCAAACCACTCAACTTTGCAAGTCAACAACTTTGAAAACATTTGCCCTAAATTTAATGCATAGATTATAAAGGTTTTCCTCTTGTTCTCTGTTGCAGTTTCTTGTCAACAATATTAATTCCTAGTCACTCTATGCTAAAATTTAACATTCAGTTGAAGACTTTTCTGACGGACAATAAAGATATACTACTATTTTGCTTTTGTTGTTTCCTAGAGAAAATTTTCCTAATTATTTTTACTTGGGCTTCCATTGGCAATCACCTCCCAAGCCTCCTATCAGTATTAGAAGTAGTACTCTTTAGTTCTCCATCTCATAGTAGCTTTGAAGAACAATAGATAGCATCAGTCATTATGAATCCTACTTATTGTGCAAATATCAAAAGGTCTGGGGTTGTACATCAGTCCAGGCTATTCTTGGAGGGAGTTTGCAACAGTTCTTAGTTAGGACAAGTGCCTCTTTCTTTCTCCCACTGTTTTTAGCTCTAGTTTCTTGAGTAGGGTTTTGTGAATACTGTCCCTCATGTGACCTGCAGTCAGTCAGTCCACTCTTTCCTTCTGGCTGCACTCACACCATCACCCTTCCTTCCAGCCACTTGCTAGTTTATGTTAAAAATCAAAGCAAACTACCCAACACTTCATATTTGTATTAAATATTTTTGAGGTGGAAGGTTTAAATTTCAAGAAATTACTTTTTCTTGAGATAACAGCTCCTCTCTGGCTGTGTGCCTGGGTTTTCTCTCCATTTTATTTGAGACCTTCCAGTTGAATAACTGTGTGCCCAGTTTGGGATACCGATGTAGTGGTAGCATTTAGCTGCCTTCACATATCGGTGTCCCAGACTTTATAATATATATAACTTTATAACTTTACTATATCTGACAATGTGATTTGTGGGAATTTTGGAGCGCTGGTGAAATGTTGTAGGTACAGCTCTTTGCAGAGTCAGCCTGGACCTCACACATGCTAAATTTGTGCTTTGCTGAGGCTCCCCCCATCCATTACATGTTACATTTATATAGGGTGTCTTTTTTTTTGTGTGTGTGCCTGTGTGCTTGTGTTTGTGGGAGGAGGAGAGGCAGGTATCCCAAGAGTGGGTTCTTTATTATCACTTTTGAGATTTTAGTTAGGTCCTGCCAGTGATTTCCTCCTCTTCCTTGTCTTCTTTTGTTTTTTCTCTCTGTCTCTCTCTGCCTCTCTCTGCCTCTCTCTGTCTCTCTCTGTCTCTCTCTGTCTCTCTCTCTCTCTCTTTGTGTGTGTGTGTGTGTGTGTGTGTGTGTGTGTGCAAGCGCACCCACGTATGCATGCAGGTACTGGGAATTTCAGTGATAGAGTTTCAGTGTTGATTTTGTTTTACTGATAATTTATCTCAACATCAGTTACCTAAGTAGAAACTAAGGCAGAAGAACAGTCAAGCCACCAAAGACTTTATTAAGTTGTATTGGTTGCCTAATCAACTTTTCTTGCCCTTCCTGTGGTATAGAGACACAAAAGAGATCAAACATTTAAAAACAGTGTAGATAAACTTGAACTGTTGAGATCCTTTTAGAGAATACACATATATGTCAGTGTATATGTTCAAAAGTTACTCTTTGAGCAATAGCATTGTATCAACTTTAAGTGACAAAAAAAGTCACAGTAATATAAGAATTTCTGTGTACTGTAGAGAATTAAAATAAGATATAAAACAAAGGTGGAGTATCCTTGTGAGCTGGTCCAGTGTCTTAAGACTTGGCAATACCATCCATCTGATTGAGCACCGAGGGTCTCTTCCATCAAGACCCCATGATTATTCCAGACATACAGTTTCTAATTTTAGTGAACAGCTTCTGGGCCTAGCTGTCACCTTTCTGGCAGAAGGACAAGACATATGAGTCTCCACTTTCTCTGATGACTTGAACTCTCAGTGTACCTTGCTCCATTGCCCAGACTCTATCCATAGAGGTCTGACTGCCTACCATTCAATGCTCTTCCTACTCTACTTGGGGACAGAAGAATTTTCATCCCCCGTGTCAAGTAACTTCTTAGAATTTAAATCATTTCAATCCATACAATTTTTAGTAAAAAGCTTATAGGTGGGTAGTTTTTCTCTTATTATCAATAAGTCTAAACTCTAAAGGTGTTTAATTTTCTGCTTTATTTTTTTTCCATACCTGTAATCGAAAACTTCCTTTCTGTTGTGAATTTCATTTTGAAGCCTTCAGTTAGAGTCTTGTCATAGATTTCCTAATATTCTACTTATGGCTAGTGTAAATATACTTTGTCACTTGTATCCTTCCAGTAGGCTTTGCTTATGTAATTAATTATACTGGATTGAAATTCAATTTAATATTTTGGCTGCTGGAAGACGTACAATAAATGATAATGTTATCCTACATGGCCTTTTGTTTGAAGTGTTGAAGATTTGAAAAGTTAGAGTCAATGATCAATATGTAGTGTTTATAAATGCCTATACAAATTTATCTTTCACAATCACTTGGACTTTCTAAGACATAGGTAGTACTGGAAATCTATTTCATAAAAAGAGTTCACAGTTCTAGACACCCGATTTTGAAAATAAAAGCATTCTTATGAATTAAAAGGAAACTAAATATATGGTTGATTTATACCCTTTTAAGACATTTTCCTCCTTCAAATGCATATGTGCATATGTTCATATACATACATTCTTTGGTTACACTCAAAGTTTGTACCAAATATGTCTTACCACTGGCAGTGGAGTATTTGCTAATACTGATATAGAACATCTTAGAAGTTTAGTAGTTGTTTTTCTTTAGTTAGAGAATAATAACATTAGAATTCCCAAAACTTACTTTTTATATTGATTTAATATTTGAGTTACTCTTAAAATTTATGATTTAGATAAGAACAAATCAAATCACTACCATACGATCCTTTGATGCATGTGTATATCAGAATATAATTTAAAACAGGAAGTGTTACACAGCAGTAGGTGTAGCTACTACACTGAATTTTTTCAAAGTAAAATCCTGTCTTGGTGATATTCCAAGCTCGTCACTCTAAGTGGGCTGTAATGGCTGCATATTAGACTGAGATCCCAGAAAGGGTCAATTTTTTACTGAATCCTGAGGTTACTAGGCAGACCATCTCGACCTTTCTAGCCAGTCTACCTTGAACTCAAATGTTTCCTTGGATTATCTGACAGGCTAGAAGGCCAAGATGATGACCAAGTCTAAGACAACAAAGCACCCATGATGGAAAAGCTACTTTTCCTAGCTCTAGCACACTATAAAAGAGGCCAGTCCAATGTATACAAGTTGATAAAAAATCCTGTATTCAGCTGGGTGGTAGTGAGTGACACACCCCTTTAATTCTTTCACTTCTGAAGCAGAGGCACACAGATTTCTGGGTTCCAGGCCACCCTCCTCTACATAATGAGGTCCAGGACAGCCCAAGCTACAAAGAGAAACTCTGTATTGAAAAACAAAACGACAATTGGAAAAATCTTATATTCAGGATTTAAACATCAAAATAATTGATTTACATAAATAACACTTGAAATCTGTGATGGTCTCTAGGACACACAGGCCTATATGCAGGTTCCAGTCTTACAGGAGTACCTTTGAAGGGTTGAGTGGATGTACAATTACACTTAGTTGTTAGAAATATTATGCCGGGCAGTGGTGGCACACGCCTTTATTCCCAGCACTTGGGAGGCAGAGGCAGGCCGATTTCTGAGTTCCAGGATAGTCTGATCTACAGAGTGAGTTCCAAGACAGCCAGGGCTACACAGAGAAACCCTGTCTCGAAAAATCAAGAAAACAAACAAACAAACAAAAAAATACATATATTATTTTAGTGCTTGAAAGCTTACAGGAAGTCACATTTTTCATAAACAGTGATAGTTATTATCCCTTATGTAATGTATATACACGAAAGAATTAAATATAGTGCTGTAAGAAGTTAAAGACTGTAGATGGTGATTGTATAACACATTTCAGTCTTATTTGCTGTGACTATAACCCAAACCATTCATGGTCATCTCTGCTGCCTCTGGCTTGTTCAGAAATCCACCACTTCTTTCAAAGTGCCCAGTAATTCATCTTTGGCAATTGGACCTGGCAATGGTTACTGACCAAACTATGGCTTTTGTACCGTTAGAGTCTACAACAAACAGTTGTAGTCAGTTCTTGTTATTTACTATATATAGGACACAAGGGATCTGGACTGTGAGCTAAATGAAGAGCTACCTGTTCTATGCCAGTAGTTACATAATTATGACTTGAACTCATACCAAGAAACAGGAACACATGGTCCTCCTGAGGCAACAAGGCTGCCATGGAGCCTTAACAGAGCCTTACCTGAGCTACTGTTTGGCACTACAGTTACTTCACCTCCGGGTAGTTCTGAACCTTTCATCTGCAAGGAACTGAATTATTTAAAGGACTTGACTGAGTTTATCATTAGTAAATGACAGTTGGCATCATTTATAGACCCAATGTTATGAAGTATTAAACATTTTCTTGATGCACAATTACTGCAGTTAGGGGTCTTTAATATAAGCTTTACAGAGTGGGTTGAACTGGAATATGGTGTTTTGAAGGGACAGTTTTGTTGACAGCATTTCCTAATACATACCTGATTAAAATATAAATTTTTAAAGAAAATATTTCTAAATTTGATTTTGTAGTTGTTTTGAAAACTTATGTTTTTCTCTTATGTATTTCTGGTTTTGGTCATATTGGTAAAATCTGTCTTGTCTAATGGGATTGCTTGCTATGTTAAAATAGTGTTGTCAAGCTAGGCTTGGTTGCTCATGCCTAAATCCAAGTAATGTACAGGATGAGGACAAAGAATCGTAAGTTTAAAGCTATCTTTGTAACACAGTGAGGCTCTATCTTAACAACAACAACAACAAAAAGTGTCATCATGAAACATTTTTTCATTGGAATACAGGAGATCAAGTTTGCAGCACTGAACACATTTCATAATATATAGTGGGAAAGAGCTAAGGGCAAGTGGTCTTTGTTCAGAGTCTGCAGTATATAGAAGCTTGTTCATTACCTAACCAAGTGCGTAAACTGGTCCAGCCTATTCCCAGAGAGGTCAGTCTTTGAGGTTTTCTCCCTGGAGCTACTTGTGTGTACTCCATATGTATATATTCTGTTTTATGATTGGCACCTGAAAAGGATAAAGCTACATCCAATTCCTTGGCAAATCATAATCATATTTGTAAAAAGAAATGCTAGGAAAGCTAAACTCCTACAGTCAACACCATGACCACTTTAAACTGATTTGTAAAGAACAAGTTTTATTTCTGCATTGGGCAAAAGGGACACTCCCTGCCCTCCTTATCTGATTGGCTCAGGCTTAAGTGTGCCGCTGTGCTGCCTCTCCTCAGCACTGAGCCTCATTCGCTCCTTTGTTAGAGCACTAGGTTCTGCTCTTTCAGACTTAGCTCTAAGCTATCTCAACCCACGAAAGCTTTTCTACCTGTGTTATTCTTTGATACCTTTCCAACATCTCTTAAAACTTTCTAACAAAGTTTCTCATAGTATATTTGTTGTGTGCTAATTAATTAGTTCTCTGACTTCAGTGTTGATCACTGAGTCATAGGCTCCTTTGGTGAACAAACGTGTCTTTTAATAGCATGAATTATTCCTAGACAAATAGTAAGTCCTAGTGCATATTCTTTTGTTTCTTATTTTGGATAGCAACTTGAGGATATCTATGAATGTGTTCCCAGTGGCCAGGCATTAAAAGTTGGTCAGCCAGGCACGTGTGATAAATATAAATGAGGATCAGAACGAATTCTGTCATTTTGGCTCAAATTATGCATGGTGGTAGAATGATATCATATATTATTATTTTTATTTTTATTTATTTATCTATTTATTTTGGTTTTTTGAGACAGGGTTTCTCTGTGTATCCCTGGCTATCCTGGAACTCACTCTGTAGACCAGGCTGGCCTTGAACTCAGAAATCTGCCTGCTTCTTTCACATGCTGAGATTAAAGGCGTTCGTCACCACAGCCCAGCAATATCATATATTCTTAAAGTGCTTATCTTTGGCTCATTATTTGTAACTATGGTTTAAACTTTTTTTTTTACATAAATCCAGTGTTTTCATAGCCACACTGAAGCCAAATAGATTGATTATATCCAAACTAAAGAATAGTGCCATCATAATATATATCTTGTTGTTTAGGATCTGAATTCTGCAGTGAGTTAAAAATGCTTGCCTTGAGCTTGTGATACAGTAGAAAAGGTAGTTCTGCAAAGGTGAGAGCAGTTGGGTTTATGTTCGCTTTTCCTTCCTCCTGTTCTCAAGCTGCTCCTGTGAACCCTTGCAAGATACATGCCATTTTAGTATGATAGCAGTTTCTCAGATGTCGAGGAGGGTGTATAGAATCTTTTTGTTTATGGACTTCTGACTGGGAGCTGTTTGACCTTGTAGAGAGTCAGGGCAAGCACATTAAAGGTGAGGTTGAGAGGATATAGCCTGCTTGGTAGGCAAAGCACAGCATACAGACCAGAACAGATCCAATTCCTTCCTTATTGGAACCCAGGCACCTCTGGTCATTCATGCAGTGTCTTTTTCTGTCTTTGTGCTGTATTGACTGTTGTCATCAGTGGGCCAAATGTGTTCATGGCCTCATGGTTCAAAACCTTTAGTATCTGGCCCTTCACCGAATTTATGACTTGAGCGATTTGTGCCTGCTGAGAGAGAACATGCAGTACCGTGAGGAAGATCCCAGCTAAATTTAATGGTGGTTTTGGTTATACCTGAGGTTATGGTTCCTTGGATAGAAAACTTGCCACAGAATTAAGGCTTTTGAAGGATAAGTCAACTCTCCACAGTCAGTGGTAGAGCTCTTCAAGCATGTCATCTAGAAGAACTGCTTCTCTATGTTGTTGACATCAGAGGCAGCTGGCTTGATAATATGCTTAAAACCACTCCTAGAAATTATTTTAACAAGGTCCTGAGTCATTGAATGGAATTGAATTGAACTGAATTGAAGAGAAAAAAAGATTTTCACTTTTTTTAAAACATGAAGGATATACTCTGAAGTTTAAAATGGCAGTCACTGGCATGTCTGGGGTTAAATTTCTTTTCCAACTTGTTAACAAGGATCCAGTCTGTTAATTAGGCTAATTATCGTCTGTTCATGGTAAAAATGCACTCAAAACTCTTGGCTTAAGTAGTATGTTCCTTGATGAACTGTCTAAAAGCCCTCAAGGGAGGTTCCAGCTCTAACTGGAAGCCCCACTAGAGGCCTCAGAGCTGGATTTAGTAATGGAAGCCCTCTTGGTTTTAGATTTTATGGTTTCTTAATATAAATTATGCTCATGTTTTTGTGTGCTCTGAAGTAGGAAACTCAAAATCCAGCCTAATCTAGTAATCTTAGTAACTATATCATATTGAGTATATTTTATTTCTTTCACGAGACCTCTGCCCTGGTCTGAAGGGAGGTGGCCAGCAGTGACCTGGCTGTCAGTACAACAGTGTCTTTTTACTCAGTCAGGCATATCAGTAAGACATTTTATTTTCTATGTAATTCCAAGTTGAACATTATATTCAAGGCTTATCTAGAACTTTGAAAGTCAAAACCAAAAGGCAACTAGGGTTACCATTGAAAAATATTCAAATATTTACTCTGTTTTTAAATTTCATATTAATACTGCTTAGCATTTAAATGTAGTTGTTTCTTTCCTCCTCCTCCTCTCTCTTCTTCCACCAGCTTCTCTTCTCCTTTCTCTTCTTCCTCCTCCTCTCCCAATATTCTCTTGCATACCCTTGTTGTCTCCAGGAAAGCATGAGTGTCTCAATACTGTAGTGTTGTAGATAGTGACTTTATCATTACAGTAGAATCCCTTGCACTTCCTGACTTTGCCTTACTGTCTGTCCTATGGGACCACCTTCCCAGTGCAGAATGCCAGTGTGGGGCTGACTGATGCTACAGTTCTTCCTCAGGAAAGGGATGATCGCTCAGTGCTCTGCAGAAGGTTACATGGTAACTCTACTTGCAAAGACTTCACCATGTTCATTTCACCTTTCAGTGTGTCACTATATCATTGTTAAACTGTGCCATTAAAAAGGATCTTCTAATCCAAAGAAACTGGGCGTGCTTTGGTAGTGTTTGAATAACTCTATTTATTTGCTCATTAAAGTATTTTTCTAGGAGCCCGATAAGCCTTTTGTTGTTTTATAGGTCTGCATTTTCTTTATTCACAAGGAAAAGTATTGCTTAGTAATTGAATTTTAGTATTTTTAATTTTGGAATGATTTCGGGGGGGATTAACACTTCAATATCACAGTTTTGAAGGATGGCAACTATATAGCTTTTTATTACATTGGGAAATTTAGTTTAGTCCTCTTTAAATTCATATGCAACTCATCTAAGGGTCCCTTTCTCTCTTTGGTAAATGTGAGTTTGTGTGATTTGGAAATGTGACTGGATTGTTCCCAGGTGTTATATAGAGGACATAAAAATTATTTGATTGTTTTATTAAATGTTCAATTTAAATTCTGAAAAATTTGAAAGTGCAGCACATACTTTGGAAGATGCTAATTGAAGTCTATTTACCTCCGATTCTTTCTTTTGGAAAACAAAAGTTTGATGTAGTAGTACACTGGAGCATCACCGCCTGCTTTTCTTAATGCAGACTAAAGCAGTGCCAAACTAGAGTGCCATACATGCTTCTGCATGGGCGCTTCACCTGTACAATTCTGTGCAGTTGATGCAACCTTTTAAAGTTATTTGGTTTTTACTGAAATGTGTATGTAAACCATCTGTAAGCCTCATGGTTGCAGACAATAGACAAAGTCATCCAATCTGGAGTTGCAGTTATTGTGAGCTACCATGTGGGTACTGGAAATTGAACCCAGGTCCTCTGAACAAGTATTCTTCATCACTGAGCCATCCTTCCAGCCTCTCTAACTTGTTTTTAATGTAGGTATACTATTGAGATTTTTAAACTATGTTGATAAGTATAGCCAGATCTTACTCATTTCATGGCATAATGATAGTCCTCTTTATGACTGAACCTAACCTCCCCTTGAGGCTATTGAAACCTCAGTAACAGAATTCATTTTATATGACCTTGTGTGTACAGGTATGTCTCAATGGCCTATGCTTGACTGCACTCTCTGGTATACAGTCAGTTTTAGCAAAGCTCAGCGTCAGACTAAGCACTGCTTCAGCATTGCTAGATTGTCGTGAAGGGAACACATTCAAAATCACCAAAACTAATAACAGTGGTCCCCCTTTTCTGTTTCATAATGTCAAGTAATAAAGTTATCTTCATTCAGAAATGAGATTTGTATACATTTTTATTATTTTTATAATAAGTAAAAATCTATTAGCTTGGATATAACTGTAATAGCATTTAAAGTTATAATCTGAACAAGATGAATATACAATTTCCATTAAGAATTGTGACTCTTGTAATTTGGGAAATTATAGAAGTAATTCAAAGTTCAAGTGTGATTTTTTGATACATTTCTCCCGTTTAGCCATTCAAACCCAAGCAAATGTTGAAAAAATTTTTAAGGTCAAAACATATGCAAAGGTTAGCTTTCGAATACATTTTAGCTTGCTGTTATTTCTTTAACTTTGTAAAAGATGCTTAGTAGCATTTCAATGAGGAATTTTAATTTTTGTTATGTAGCTGATAATGTAAGCTTTTTCTCTTCAGTTTAAGTGTTGAAGTGTGGAAGTTCCTCTTGGTTCAGTTAACACAAATCACAGGAGAAGAACCAGCTGCAAGCAGTCTTTGGGCACATGCCAACCCCCTCCCTCTGCTTGGTCTGTTGCTGTACTGGGCAGGACCAGAGCCTTTCCTCTGCCTCAGCTGGGGAGCTAAGGGAACAGCACACACAGTGGGAGGATCAGCATGTCTCCAGCTGTGCCTAGAACATTAGAACACACTTAGGAACCCCTGTTCAAGTTTGTGCAGATGAGCTCCTAGTGGGCTTTCAGTTCACTGTTACCCACTTGGGTAAGGGCTTACTTCAGTGAGTTTTAGCATCATGGGCTTCTCAGTCTAAGAACTTCAGAGTGAAAACTGTGTCTTCACGGGAATTGCTAAAGGTATTGCAGTCTGTTTGAAATGACTGCTCTCAAAATGTCCACGATGCTCCTGCATTGTCTTATGCCGATGCAATCCTCTGTCTCCTGTGCTTGTTTAGTGCTTCCTTCCCTGCTGGAACCCCTTTGTGATGACCAGTTAGTCACTCGCTGTACACATCTGTCTGTCTGCTGGCTGCCCATCTTCATGGCGAATTTTTGAAAGCTAGTCTTTTTGTTGTTGTTGTTTTGTTTTGTTTTGTTTTGTTTTTTTAAATTGCACTAAGCAAAATACATTTCCTGTATGAGTACATAGGGGAACATTCATGACCTTAATCTTGCTTACTGTAACTCAGTGGCCTTTGATTAGTCCCTGGTTTCTGTGGTGGGATTTGGAAGAAAGTGGGCTCTGTGTTTGTGTGTGTGTGTGTGTGTGTGTGTGTGTGTGTGTGTGTGTTGTATGTGTACCTTCAGAGTTTTGCCACACCCTTTTCCAGTTTAGGAGTTTTCTCCTGTACTTCCTGTTACTGACATTCTCCCTCATGTCTCTCTGTTTCCAGTAGTCAACTGTCTTCCAGTGTCTCAGTAAAATGCTATCACCTCTGGGGAGCCTCCAATCTGCCTTGTCCCTTGTGTGCTTTTTGTTTAATCTGAAATGATATCTTAAATTTTTTCAGGCATTAAGTTTACTTTTACTAACAGTTTTTCTCCCTAAATAGCAGATTTCCTTGACACTCAAGTCTTCCTCTTTTTCTGATTTCTCTATACACTCCAAAGCATTGTTCATAGAATAGCAGATAGTCAGGTCTTTCTTGGAGGCTCCCAGAATGCACCCTGTTGTCCTTCATAGCAGGTTCTACTCCCACGTCTTTCTTGGATGTATTTCATGAGGGCCCCCAGAAGGTCTGTGAAGAGTTTGGGCCCTTGGTGAGGCCTCAGTCCTCACTGCCATTAGATTGACTTATAACATGTGATCTTGGAATAATTGAGACAGACTTTATATCATTTTGGGAGATTGCCTGCTTGCAAATGGGTCTCATCTATATACTAGCCTGTGATGGTTGTACACTCTCAGAGTTTTCCCAGTGACTGAAAATACTTGTTTTCATAAAGAAGATTGTGGAATGTAGTTTACAGAAAGTCCAGTGGTAGCTTTACTTCTTTTTTATAATCTGGCTTTTGTCCTTTCTGGACAGGCACTGAGCTTTAGGCTAACATTTTTATTATGTATGAATAATAGACAGCATACATCGAGGTTGTGTAGATGTAATTTTGTTAAATGCACATCATGGTAGATTTAAAACTGAGGGATTTATTTTGTCATTCATAAAGTTGTAATACAGTCTGGAGAAGCTATTTGTTAAAGATAGCATCTACTTAACCTCCTTATTTATTTCTTGTAGGAGAAGGTTAGTTCCACAGTAAATACATGGAGAAATAAGTAGATAGGGGAATTTATCTTGGAAATAAGATCCCTGTCATGGTTTTGAAATGCTAAATGCATGAAAACCCGTCAAAGAGATATACGGACATGATATTCTTTGCAGTGCATTTCAAGGTATTTAGTTATATATGTCACTCTCTAGTATGAGGCAGCAATGGCTACATGATACAGTGATTTCTGCACCAGCCTGTGTCCATGCTGAAGATAGCTTCACCTCACATGCATTACAGACAAACAAACTAGCTGTTCGCTATTAACCAAGTGCTGCAGATATGCTATGCTATCACTTGCATACTTGGTACATTCACTATATTACTTTGTAAGTATATATAGTAAAATAAAGAATTTTATAAAAACTGATTTATAACTGTATTCCCAGAGTTTATAAAACTCAGTTAATTTGTTAACATAATCTTCATTTAACACCAAATTAGAAGGTTAAGTCTTAATCGCTCAGGGTTCATTTTCTGTCCAAAAAAAAAAAAACCAAACTGTAAGATTTGAAGAAAATCCTAGAAATGACTTTACATGACAGTATACATCTTCCATAACCCCATTCTAACAGTGTAAACCTCAGTTCTTTGATTCTTCTGTTTTTCTTTAGGCTGCCTTAGCCTCAATTTTCTGGTATAATGCTTACAGCTTTCTAAAATTGTATAACTTCATCCTTATTTATTGTTCTCTTGTTTGTTCATTATCTTGAGTTAATTTTTTGAACACTATTGTTCACAGAGATTGCTTAAAGCTTGATGGTTTTAGAAACAGGAAGTAAATTTTATGGATGACTATAACCACAAAGGTAGGGTGCAGAGTGTCATGAGCGTGCTCACGGCCTAGGGGACTGGGGGATTTAACAATGACAGAGAAATTGGAAATATTTTCTTGAAGAGATACTGACTTAGTATGTTCATCCAGGACATGATCGGGTTTCCTATCTTTCTCAGTCTCAGTGTTTAAGTTCCGTCTTGCATCCACGTTCTCTGTATGCCTGACCCTGCATCGCCTTGGAGATTGCACGAGCTTAGGCATGTTCAGGGTGCGATGGCAGCGGACTTATTTTTATCACAGAAAACTTTTGTGTGTACCCATGTCAACAACACACAGAGACCCTTCAATCAGGAGCCATCTGGGGTCTGTCTCCCTTTTATCTCCAAGGAGCACAGTGATTCAGGGCTTCTGGGAGCTCTCTGGAGTAGCTGTTTTCAGCAGCCCAGCCATCCTCTTGGCGGACAGCAGAGCCTGTCTGAGTGCTTGAGTATGGATAGCATTTCATTTAGCTTTTGCTCTGACAGCCCATGCCCTGGATAAGTGGTGTAGGCCTGTACAGGTGAAATCTATTCTCACTTTTGCCTCAGGGGTGACTGGACTGTAACAGAATTTTTCAAACCCGTTGGGCCCAACCGCAAAGCAGAGAATAAATGGCTGAAGTGCCAGGTCTCGACAGAAAAATCAATGCCTGGTTATACAGACATGACAGACCCAGCCTGCAGTTCCCTTTGCAGAGGCTGTGTGCGCCGCACTTCAGGGTTACCACATACTCTACCCGCAGCCATAGGTGTGAGTGCGCAGCCCAAATTTATGTTGTTTTTTCTCTCCTTCATGCAGGAAATTTACATGCCACTTATGTGATAGAAGTTTCACGGAGAAGTGGGCCTTGAACAACCATATGAAACTGCACACGGGAGAAAAGCCATTTAAGTGCACCTGGCCCACATGCCACTACTCATTCCTCACGGCTTCAGCGATGAAAGACCACTACAGGACACACACAGGTGTGTCATGCCCCTAACTCAGAGACCAGGCCACGGGAGACCCGTGGGCTTCAGGAACATGTCCATTGGTTTTCTTGACAGCAACCAGTATTAACATGACTTTTTTGTAGAGGTTGTGCTAATTTGAAATCAAGGTCATGATAATGGCATATGAAAATGTTTTCCATTCTTCCATTTACAACGTTGGTCAGTTTAGTATGGGTTATGTATGAGTGCCCGTGTTTAAGCAGTGTAGGTTCAAATTTGACAGCTCATTTCCAGAGTCTGTGTTCTAACTTAGCTTCTTAGATGAGACCCTTATCACATGGACGTATTATGTTGTTAAAGAGAACTTGTCTTCCATTTCATTGTAGATATAGTCTAAGTGGCATAACATTTAAACATACTGAATCTTAGTTTTATGTACCATATTCTAAATATAAGTATATCTCTTCTCAGTAAAAACAATGTCACGCCCTAGAGTTCTTAAACTGTAGAGACTAATCCAAATTGAGTGACCAAATGTTTTTCATATAACTGTTTTTAAAAAGCTTCCATTAACATAAAATTTACATGAACACATTAACCATGACCACGTGTGATCTAACTTAGCAGTCTTGAGACTCTCTCTGTGGAGTGTAGTTGTGAGACAGCTCAGCTGGAGCCTCTATCAGTGCATGGGCCCTCATGCCCTGTGGTCTTGTCCTTTGTGTACCACATGCCCTTCATGGTTGCAGCACAGTGGGCCCAATACTTCACGGTGGTCTTGTGTTTGAGTACTCACCTATATCCCTGTCTGAGACTCTCAACTATTTAGTATTTTTGTGCCCTTCTTTCTCTATGCACTGCCCAGAATATATTCCCTATAGGAAAATATAATAAATTTTAATCAGCATTCAGAAATGTTCTTCTGATTGTTGTGAATCCTGTATTATTGTTAGAAATTGTAGGTTGAAAGTTCTTCTGAAGCAGTTTGTGGGAAGCCCAGGCCTCCTTAGCTTCCTTGACAAGGGTGTTGACGATTTAAGGTCTCCAGCCTGCCCTGAGAGATCACTTATATCGAACAGCAGATGAAAAGCCAGTGCAGATGTAATTTATCGTCGGCGTTTCCTTCTAAAGAATAATTGTGGAGACTTGGCCAGATCAATAATATGGATTTTTGTTGTTAGGTCTTGTAGTCTGCACCATAATGAGAGAGAGGGGACAGTGGCTGTTTTCTAATAGAAAATAAAGGATTGGTTTCCATGTCTTTCTATGTTTGAATGCAAAATGGTACACTTGAAACTAATTCAAGTTGTTATTAAAAGAAGTCTTCCATTAAATCTCTGCTATCATTTAAATATGACATGCTAAAAGAATACCTTCTTGGTTGAGTGAAATACTGCATTGAGTTTTTTTTTTTCTTAAAATTTTTTTCTCAAAAAGAAATTACTCTTGTCTTGTTGTTCAACAGTACCTCCCCCTCCTTTCAAAAAAAAAAAAGTAAAAATTGAATTTGAAAACAAATCAAGCCACCAAGGTAAATATGACATACAATACATCTGAGACTAATACCCAATATAAAGTCCTATACATCAGAAATCAAGGTCACTAATGTATCTACAATTAAATCACCTGGAAAATGAATAATTTTGCCTTTTCATGTTTATTTACCATAAAGTAGAAAGTGAAGAGATGTTAAAATGTGCAGCATGTACACATGCAGAAACTGTTAAATTCTGACATCTTCCCCTATGTTTATTAACACGTTTATTTTGCAAGGAAGAACTAGGTCACAAAGGCTTCATAAGAGGAAGGAGGGGTGTGCGTTCCTCATTTCCCATTGCTCCCCTCCACACCTGCGTGTGCCCATGTGCACAGGCACACACACACTTCTATCCTGGAGCCCTTACGTCCCTGTGCATGTGCAAGAACAGCTGTTCTCTGTCAGTACACACAGAACTGTCTGCAGAACTGGTAATGAGTAAATTGTAGAGAACAGTTTTGCTGCCGCATTTAAAAAAATGCTAATATTTAGGAACAAATTGGTGGTTTTAGTGTAAAAAGTCTACTTCAGTGATATTTAGTTGATAGTTATAAAGATTTGTATTTTGAATTGATTAAGTAATCACATGAGTGATTATAATTAAACTTTATTCTTTGCAGCCCATCTACTCTATTTTTTCTATATGAATAATGATATCAAGGACTTAAGTGTGACCCCTGAAGTAGTAATATAATGTAGCAAAGGCATTATATGTTAACTCTTTCTTTTTAATGATAATGACGTTTTAGCTTTCATTTGGAAATGAGATTAGAAGTATCTTGGCTCAGGGCTTCTTCGTGTTCTTCTAAAAGAAAACTAGAAATATAACTTACTTGAATGGTGGCTCTTTGATTCCCACAGTTATGTTTCTATCTTTGTTTCATTATTATAAAATTTGAAATATAGTCAGTGTTTGCAAATGCATTGCCAGCTAAATTTATTGTGAAACCACAAACTTGGGAAAAGCTTGCCTATTATAAGAACTTGTTACTTTAAAGTCTCAGTGACTAAAAACTCAATAGAGATGACTACAAATGATGTATTTTATTTCTGGAAAAATCTAATTATTTCCCCTTAATTTCTCCAAGGTGAGCATTTTTATTCTGTTTTTCCTTTCATTGTGAATCCTACAGGATAAACTGTCCAGCCAGCAAGCACTTGCTGGCTAAATATCCTATAGTGCAATTATATATATAATATGTATAAACTGTAAGTCAGGAAGTTAGCATATGTAAAATGCTAAAAAAAAAAAATCCATTTGCACACTTAGCAAGCCTTCATCTGCTAAACATGGCTTTGATTCTGAAGAAGTTTCCAGTCTAGAGCTATCACTGAAGATAAGGGATATGAATTTTTATAGATTTTTTTTTTAGCAATCCCTGGCTTCTTTTTTATGCCATAAAATTTGAAAAACACAAACACCATTGACTTGCTCCTGGTCCTGAGTAATGCTAGTTTCATTTCCTTCAGATACTCAGTCTATTCAAAGAAGCCATTTAATTCATATTATTAAGTGTAAGGTGATTAAAGAAGACCCTGATAGAATCAGGTAAAACCAATTCAATGTTCTTAGGTTGTTAAAATTTCAATATATTTTATTTAAACAGTATTATATATACTGTATATTAACTATTCCAAGCAATCTTTACTCAGCTCAGAAAGGCCAGATGTATGGGAATTGTAAAAAATCAGGATATGCATAAAGCTGTTCACGTGCATAAAAGAGCCCCATCTGGAAGACATCTACCAGAAATGAAGTTGTACAAAACCATTCCATTGATAATAAAGCTAATTTTTATGGGTCTGACAAGTATGTAATTATGTTCAGTGGTGCTTTTCAGATTTTATCACAGTCAATAAACCGCAGTGGTAATTTCATTCCCATTTGACATATTTACATGGAAACATTTGATTGGAGGAATTAGTAACCCTGAAAGCCTTGATAGATATGTTTTAATGATCTGTGACCTCCGCAGTCCCTCATCTGTTTATTGTTGCAACAGGCGAGAAGTCGTTCCTCTGTGACCTCTGTGGCTTCGCTGGTGGGACCCGGCATGCCCTCACCAAGCACCGTCGGCAGCATACAGGTCAGTCCTGAGTCTGCTCCTGGTTTCCTCTGCAGGGCTGAAGCAAGGGGTTAAATACCCAAGCACAGTTAGCCTTGTGGTTTGCTTCCTCTTTCTTCTGGGCCTTTGCAAATCGTGTTCTATAGGCTTCATGTATCTCACATTCACAGCATTTATAGACTTTAGATTCTCTATTATTACATGCTTAAAATATAGTCACCTGTATGCAGCTCCAGATATCCCCAGGAACTTGATCCTAAGTGGGTTAAAAAAAGCAAGCTCTCATGTCCAGATATTTGAGGCTGTTTTCTGTCTGCAGAGCCCTGTCTTAGCCTCCTGCCTAGGTCCTGGGGGGCTTCTGTTGGGCCTTCTTACTTCTCTCCTGTGTAACACCATCCTCCCATTGCTTCCTTGCCTATATACCTTTGTCTCTCTAGCTGCCTGTGTTGTGTGTTTATCCATTGGGCTCAGTTCACGCGACTCCATGGGGAGTAGGTACTACTGCAATTTTCTTGCTGCTAAGAGAGAATAATAACAAAGGCACTGCATGAGAGATAAGTAAGGACATGCTAGATAACCTGTCCCATGATTTTCATTCTTCATTATTCAGGAAAGACAGTGGTCTCACAGATAGTTATTCTGATAATTCTAGATAATGTGTGTCCAGGATAGCATTGTCTCAGGGCAGTTTTCTTTTGTATTTTTCAGTAGAACCACATTTCCCTGACATTAAGACTTTACTAATGGACAGTCACAGTCCATGTGGTGAGGGTGTGGCCCCTAGAAAACTTCCATCCATGCTGAAGTGGGTAGCCTCATACCATGCACATATGAGCAGCTCTAACTAGACTTAGTGGGTTGTCATAAAAACAAGACATAAAGTTGAAGGAGAATATGATGAGGAGATGTGTGGGAATTTGTTAGGGAGAAGTAGAGAGTATATATGGTCCTACTTCATGCATTGCATATATGAAATTCGTAAGTGTAAAGAAGAAAATTTCAGTATAGTACTGGTAGAACATTGAAGTTCTTGAAATGCCATGTTATACAGTTGTAAGGAGCCTCTCTCCTTATGGTGGTATTTCCTGAATCAATGAAAATTAATCTAAGTCATTGCTTTTAGGTCTTGAGTTTACTGAGATGAAATTTTTATAAGGATAAAAGCCAGTGAGATAGAGGTAAATGTTCAAAGTATAACTTTAAAAAATCATAAGCTGTGTGTACATGCAGTGTATAACTTTTGTGTAAGGATTCAGTAGAAGGTAGGCCATGAGGGGTCCAGCTGCCCTTGTGTGGCAAATGAGGAAAGAAAAGTTGAAAATATGTGCAGAAACCATGCAGTTGTGAGGTGTTTAATTCATGTTTCCAGCTTATTGATAACTCAGGGTTTTATGGTCTCCATGGCACTTTTGCTTTCCTGTTCCCAGTCCATGTTGCTCCAGGGGACAGCCGACCCCCTGTGCCATCCCTTCAGCTGCTGTGTTCCTCTTTGCCCAACAGTGGAGGCAGTAACACTGCGATCCAGACGGTCCAGGTGATGGATCGATCAGGAAGCCTGCATCGAGCCGGCACAACTTTATATTTTATGTCAGGTCCAGAGGCTCCTTATTACTTTGCTATTAACTTTATACCGTATAGGACAATGTCTCACAGACAGGGGTATCTGTCTTTCTGGCATTTATCTGCCTCTGTGGCACAAATCAAACATGATTCTTTAATACCAAAGTCCGTTCTTAAAAGACTTGGCCTCAACAAACAGCTCAGTCCAACTGAGTCTAGGCACTTAGCTTTTATGTTGGACTTAAAATGTTTAAGCAACGCATGCCTACCCCCACGCTCCTGAGGCTGTACTTGATGGTACATTTGAAATCTATATTTTTTGATGTGTCTGTCTTTGACATGGTTTACCCTTTTACCACAGTGTCCAGGCAAATTACAAGCAGCTCAGAAAAGGATAGGTATCCAAAGTGTTCCACATGGCGTAAATAATTCCCGACCGAAGTGTAGGCTGTCTGGAGGTCTGACATGAAACATCTTCCATTCTGAGATTTACTTTTATCACCTGTCAGAGACCCTTGATTCAAGGGCACAGCCACCAATCCTCACATGTGTTTGGAGAGACCTGGCCAGCTTAATAACCACCAGTCCACCCTAAGGAATGTGAAGTGTGATTTCCAGGAGATGTGGTTGGCCAGTCTGACAGATGGTTGACATGCAAAAAGACAGGGCCCTATGGAAACAAGCTGTCGTAGTGTCTGTTTTTCTTCCTTTTCTGTCTGTAAGGCCTAAGAAGTGAAGTGTTTCTTACTGGGTATTTTGTGCAAGATTAATGATCATAAAGAACAGTATTTATGGAATGAGAAACAACAGCTAATAGTTTAAACAAGGGAAAACTGGTAACTATGGTTACAACAGAGCTTCTTGTTCTGTCCTCCTCTTGGTCTTCAGTTCTGTTGCTTAGATGAGTCTTGGGTTTATGGGTTCCAGTGCATTTTGACTCTACCACCCAACTAGCTAGGACTTCAGGGGCCACAGCAGTGTTGTCTGGGGCTTTTAAATGGTGTGTGTCCAAGTCCCTGTTGATCTATACACAATGGCATCAAAGATTTACTATATTAACTTGAGGTAAATTCTGGTTTTAGAATGATAGGCAGGTCAGAAGTGGTATTCCCATCTGTATTCTAACCAAATCTCTTCTGTAAAAGGGGAAGTCTCACAAAGAACCCTCCATGGGCTAAGAACTGTTGAGAGAAGGAAGAATTGGACTTACTCAGGAATGAGATCCTAATTGAGTATTCAGTACTAAGTTGTCAACCTTGAAATCATATACATAAAAGCATCAAGAAATGGAGTCATCAGGTTGTAGTGTCTCCTCCTCCTCCTCCTCCTCCTCCTCCTCCTCCTCCTCCTCCTCCTCCTCCTCCTCCTTCTTCCCCCCCTCCCTCCCCCCCTCCCTCCCCCCCCCCCTCCCTCGCTCTTGTGTCTGTGTGTGTGTGTGTGTGTGTGTGTGTGTGTGTGTACACATTGGCAAAACAATAATTAAAGAGAGACCATGCACATGTGTAGGAGAGGAGTAGTGGGGACATGGGAAAGGATGGTAGGACAGAGAGGGAGAAAAATAATGTCAGTATCTTTTAGTTTTTAAAAGTTGGGAAAAAACTTTTCCATAGCAAGTATACATATCTCATTGTAGAGTACTTTTTAATTTTAAACAATTATCAGATATTTAATTAATTGAAATTCCTGTTTCAAACTTTGAAGATTTCCTTTCAGTTTTTTCCATTTGGGTGTTTGCATTAACTTTTGTTATGTAGTAACCCTAATAATCAAAAAGTATGGTTTCCTGTATTGTCTTTTTGCTGAGGAAATTACTCATTCTGGTTTTTTTTTGGATACTTTATTTATTTACATTATAGATGTCATCCCCTTTCCCCATTTCCCCTCCCTAGAACCTCCTATCCCATCCCCACTCTTCCTTTTTGCTTTTCTACCATTTGAATTACATGCAAGTATTCAGGTCAGTTCTAGATTGAGGAACTAGCAATACAATAGATGCAAATAGCAAGGAACAAGTAAGACAATAAACACAAATAGTCAAAAAACAAGCAAGGCAATAAACAAAGTTCCATGAACACGCCCATGATCACTGTCGCTCCATACTTATCAGGATGACCAAAATATCTGAGCCAATTTCCCTGTCCTAGCCCAAAGTCATTTTCATGGCTGAAACCTACTTCCTTTTTCTAGCCTAAAATTTAGATTCCTGCCTGAAATTACTTTTTTGTTCTATCCTAATGTCAGATTCCTGGCTGAAGCCTACTTCCTTGTCCTTGGCCAATGTCATATTTCTGCCAAGCAGCCCTTTTCCTTGTCCTTGGCCCTTGTCAGATTCCTGCGGAGCAGCCCCAAAGGCTCTCTGCCTCTCCCCCTTTTTTATTTCATAAACAAGACTGAGCCAGTCTTAGATCGTTCTGACAAGAATGCCTTCCTTACTCGTCTTGCAATATGCATTATGAAAAGCAGTGCACTTCTGTCTTAAGATGGTAAGGCTCTGTGCAGAATCTTACCTGTCCTTGACTTGCCAGCCTGTTAATTTAATAATTCTGTCTGGGGGTTCATTTTCAGGTTTAAGCCATGTACTTTGGCTGCCAACATGTTGATGTTGTAAAAGCAAGCTTTAACACGATGGGCAGGACTAAAAGTATTCCCAGGACAATTACATATTGAGGATAACAGTGCTGAACATGTGTAACAGATTAACAAAATATATGAATTCAAAATTAACTATCATGGTACATATTTGAATAAAGTGTGGTCTATATAAGTTGACATGTGATATCAATATCACACATGTGTCTTGGCTGTCTCCTCTTCTTGATGTTTCTATGTATAACATTTTATGTAAGATTTTGTGCCTGACACCTTTTATATAATTCAAAACATCTTAATATTACACGAATTAATATATGATACAGTTGAGGCAAATATAAATGACAATCTCCAGTTTACCACAATAGAATGCTAGCTTAATGTAAACTTATAATTAAATTATTAAAATAAAATTTTTAAATGACATTTTATTAATGTATAGATGTTAACTTTAAAGCATCACAAGAAGCATCATGAAAGCTTAAATGAAAGAATCTACATTAACCACATGTTAAGCTTCCAAACCAAGAAAATTAACTTTGAAGACCTTAGATCTTGAATTTTTACAATGACCCAGACAGTAGTTTTCTTAGTACTTCCAGGATCCTGCCACATCCATGACAAGAAGGTAGCTTAAAGATGTTTACCAAAGGCCCTACAGGGAAGGGAATACGTGCAGAAGCCATCTGCAGGTACAGCAAGTCGGTAAGGAGGTGACGGACACATGTCTGTACATTCCCACAGTGTCCAGAGTAACTTAGTTAATCACATGCAAAGGGAAAGCCTGTTATGCCTTTGACATTGATATTGTTCGTATTTGGTTGTCATATTTGTGCATTGATGAAAATCAACAGAAGAAATGTAGACTATTCTGATTTGGCTACATGTCAGTTATTTTTAAACACAGCATTATTCTCCAAAAGAAGTCTAGAGAAGATGCCCAGAGTCTCCCATAGGAAGACTAGAAGCGTTGCTGGTCAGTGAGACCTAGCAGCGAAATGCCGTTGGCACTGGTCAGCAGACCTGGTACTGTGGAGACTTAGGTTCTCACATTGAGTCTGCAGACTCCTTTTGTAAATCAATAAAACAAACTCAAAATTCCCGGAAAAATGCAGAAGTCTGAAATAATCAGACAGGGTTGAGAATGAGCAGAGTTCCTAGCCTCAGACTAGACCTGCTCAGGTCAGATCAATCAGTTATGTCAAGGTGGATACACTTGTCTGCACAAAGTCGAGATGTCTACCTCTGCCATCAGTTGCTTTTGTTTTTGTTTTTTGGTTTTTTTGAGACAGGGTTTTTCTGCTGTCCTGGAACTCACTCTGTAGACCAGGCTGGCCTCGAACTCAGAAATCTGCCTGTCTCTGCCTCCCAAGTGCTTGGATTAAAGGGTTGCGCCACCACTGCCCTGCAGTTGATTTTTTTTTTTTTTTAAGGAGATAAAGATAGTTTACACCATTCAGCGTGTAATATTGGATTGATTCAACATCTATATTCAGTAAAACGAGTTTTAATGTTTTCTTTATGCTGTATACAAAATAAACTCAGAATTATACAATGTAAATTGTGTATAAACTAGAAAAAAATTGAGTTTGGATCATCAAAAATCATTTCATATTATATTAAAAGCATTTTTCTAAAAGAACAAATACACAAAATTACAAGTTAATAAGTTTAAAACTTTATACTAAATAATTGCTAGCGGTACTGAGAAGTAAGTTAATCCTAGGCGAGATGCAGAGACTGCAGATCTCATCAAGGACTCGTGTCTGCAACATAGCAGAGCTCTCAAAGCTCTGCTGAGGAGGCAGGCAAGTAAAAAGTCAGATGGTAAGTAGATACTCCATCATGGAGTATGAAGTGAGAGCAGCAAGCACGTGGAAGATGTGCATTGGGAGATGCAGGGTCAGAGCCCTGCCTGCATCGGATGGTGGTGGGAGCTCTAGTAGCAGCTGGTAAAGATGTGAGGGGGATGATTCAGGAAGGGTTTCCTACCCACACCAGAATAAATATCTACCACCGCACCACTTCTGGGAACTTATTCAGGACAAAAGGGAAATATTTTTCCATGTAATGGCTTACCTATTGTTGATTGTTTATAACAAATTCACCTGTTCTCGTACGGACCCCCCACCACTAAACAAACAAACCTAAACAACAACAACTAAAACCAAAAAAACAAATAGGAAACAACTCAGATGTCTTTCTATTAGAGCAGTGGTTCTCAACCTTCATAGTGCAGCCCTTTAATACAGCTCCTCATGTTGTAGTGACCTCCAACTATAAAATTATTTTATTGCTATTTCATAACTGTAATTTTGCTACTGTTATGAATCATAATGTAAATATCTGGTATACAGAATATCTGATATGTGACACCTGTGAGTCGTTTAACCCACAAAGAGTTCAGGACCCACAGGTTGAGAACCACTAATTATATTAGCATGTTATTAATTTACATCCTAGCAGTATCATTGAATCAAAAAAAATACCTGTATCTTATACACTCAGAATGCACATCTGTACATATATGCATGTATGTGTTTGTATGGTGTGTGTGTGTGTGTGTGTGTGTCAGTCACTAAAATCAAACTATCTATTGTGACTTCAGTTGATTCAGCAAATTTTTAGAAATGGAGAGAAAAGAGTGACTTTAGTCTTTAGGTGATGCCATCCCTTGGGTGTTAAACTCACCATTCTTTTATTCTGCTTTGTAGATGGTCTTTGATTGTTTTAAACCCTAGAGAATTGAATACAGTAATTTCTAGATAAGATCTAGAGCAGAGTAACTTTCTGTTGTACACATTAATGAGTAAAGCTGTCAGTGAGTTCTGTGTACTATGGATGTGCCTAGTCACCAAGCTCTTTGAGAGCTTTTGTGTGCTGCTGCTTTGATCTCTATGAGGCATGAGGCAGTGTGGTTGCTGGGCTTAAGCCATGCTGTCACAGTCCTGAGAAGAGACCCTGGTCACTCTTTCTATGCTGTCTGTCATTGTAATCCTCACAGTTACCCTGCATGTTGGTGGTATTATCCTCCTGGTCTTTCTCAAGAGGTCTGATAGTTAGCAAGTGAGGTATGGCAAACCAGGATTGCAGTCCACCTGGCTTTCTCCAGCCTCCTCTCTCTGCTTCATGGAAGATACATACCATCAAGCAAGATGTGTGGGTATAAATAAGTTAAATATTCATACAGCAATGTGTGTGACTAGGTAAGTAGACTTAGGTACGAAGAAAAGATATCTTTACTAATAGCCACATTGACCTGGGACAATTTGGGGCAAACATACTTCAGAAAGTATCTTTAATCCTTTAATCATACTTTCTCTTGTCATTGTTGAGACTGGTGGAGTGGTTCAGTGAGTGCAGGTGCTTGTCATTAGGTCTCACCTTAGCTTTCCCTCAGGAGCCCATGTGGTGCCCAGAGAGTTGACACTGTGAAGTTGACCCCTTGGCCCACACTTGTCCTGAGGTCCAAGCACTCGCACACATAACACATACTTAACCACACAAGAATAAACATGTTTTTCTTCATTTTTAAAAGTAGATCAATGTATGTAGAATACTATCATGAAAAGCTAGAAAATAAGAAGTAACAAGTGGGGTTGTTGAAATATAGTGTTGTAGATGGGAAATTGCCCAGTCAAGAATTTGTTAAGAACATTAGCTGTGTGAGGAATACAGGACTGAGGGCTTCCCTGCTTCATCATTGTCAGTGCAGAGAAATATAATGTAACATATACTTGTTTTCTGGCTGCCCACAAAATGCAGAAAAGACACAGGTAAAATGATGTTTATAATTATTAATTTCACAAGCAATATTAAGACTATCACTTATAAACTCATGATATTATTTGCAGCATTTTACTTTTTATACTGATATTGTGATTTTAGCCATGCATTTTATGCTTTTAGCATCTTAATTCAAGAGCAAAGTTGCATCCAAAGTATATAATGTATATTATGTTTTAATAAACATTTTACTCAAAAAAAAATAGACTTACATTTCTAGTCTAATGTAGCCGTGGTAAAACAGTTTTCAATAGCAGAGTTGTACTAGGATTCCAATTTGAATTTGTATTCATTGAAATTAAGGAACCTTGGGTCAGTGCTTACAAACAATGTAGCTAGTGAGATGGGAAAGTATCTGTGTGAATGGAAGAACAGTAAGGGGCACAGCAGTAGGTGAGCTCTATGCTTGGTCACAGGCCAGCCCGTCTATAGAGGACAGCCACATCCTTAATATAGGGTAGCACTTCATCATGTGCTCACACTGTCCCTGTCTACACAGGACTGCCACATACTAACATGGATTAGCACTGCATCATGTGCTCACACTGGCCCTGTCTACACAGGACTGCCACATCCTGACATGGATTAGCACTGCATCATGTGCTCACACTGGACCTGTCTACACAGGACTGCCACATCCTAACATGGATTAGCACTGCATCAATTGTCCTTTCGAGGCTCCATACCTTCTACCCTGTTACTCTTTTATTTCTTTTATTTCTATTATATTTCTTTTATTTCTATTATATTTAATTTCTTTTATTTCTAATATTTATTAAAGTAATGACCTTGTTTTATTTTTCTTCATGATTAATGTTAGGAATTTATTATTTCACATTTTGTATTTAACTGTATGTGTGTTGTGTGATTGACTGTGTTTTTTATTTCACTGACTTTTTTTAATGCCTCTCATATAACGTGATTTATAAAATTATTTTGCAATCTTGACCTACACTTAAAACCTGGAATCGTGTTTGGATAATACAGTGTATACCTTTCTAATAGCTAATTTAGAAAAATCAGTGATCTCCTCCAGCTTTCAAATATCCTGTAGGTATGGATCCAATCAAATAATGTTTGTAATGTTTTATGTATATAAACATTTTATATGTTAATACTAGGCTTGGATGCTTCACGTCCAGTTATTATCATTCATGTATATGTACCTCTTGTTACAGGGGAAAAGCCTTTCAAATGTGATGAGTGTAACTTCGCCTCCACAACCCAGTCACACTTGACTCGTCATAAGCGTGTGCACACTGGAGAGAAGCCATACAGGTGCCCTTGGTGTGACTACAGGTAATAAGGTCAGATGTGTCACCAGAGTTGATTGGAATCTGGCAGAACTACAGCTTTTCCAATCCGCTTTAGTATAATTTAATGGGTGGTATACACTAGACAAGGTATTCCTGATTTCAGTGATGTTTTTATATCAATGCATATGTTTTTCAGAACAGTTACTCTCCCTGTAAATTGAGAAGGTAGGTGAGAGAGTTCCTTAATACACTTACTTAATATACTTAATCCACTTACTTCCACAGGAATACCTCCTTCATTGTCTTGTAGACCTTGTGTTATAATTGGTCTGCTCTACCAATGCCATATAACACAGCCCTTACTTAACATGGGGTGTTAAGTACCCTGTGTGTGAACACACTGATGACACATGCTTCCCCATGATAAAGTCGTAGACTTGCAGTATGTAGTTAAAATCGGCTTCCATTTTTATAGACTCAATGTGTAGGTTTTCTAACTATTTTTTCCCAGTACTGCTCTGTTCACAGTAAGGATTCCTTGCAGCAGTACACTATTTGATAAATGTGAGCAAAACCATTTGTGTAACAGTGAAGGGGGTGTAAGAAGTGTTTTCTGCCTTCTGCAGTGGAATTGCACCATCAGTGACTGAGTTTTCAGAAACAGTTATAACAGTGATTGGAGAGACAAACAAAAGAGCCTGAGGGAGTGTAGGAAAGGTTGTTGCTGAGCCCAGACCCCGTCTTCAGTCCTAGCTGGGAAGAGATGTCTTCATGTCAGTTAGCATGCTGCACCTTCCAAGATGAAGAGGCTGCTGCTTGTGAGGAGCTCAGAGCTGAAAGCATTTTAGAAGTTGTGGTTGTTCATCCCACTCTCTTGGTCTGGTAACCAAGAGGCACTAGCAAGGGCTATGCTGAGAGTCACAGTGATGGTAGGATGCAGAATGGAGCATCCTGCCAGGTCAAGCTGCCCTAGAACAAGCGTGAGCTGGAACTCTTCCACATTGTGTGATACAGTGGACTTCGTACCTGTGGACTGAAGCTGTCCACTCTGACTTCCACACCACACACATACAGTGATAGAGAAACACCAAGCCCTGTATTGAGTATTAGAATATGAATATTGAACGTAGAACTGTCTTCAAAACACAGATTTTTGTATGCCTGTGGAGGTAACCTGTGCACTTGGCAAATATATTGCCACAATCTCGATTATTATCCATGTTATTACATTAATTTCTATGTGAAAGGTCATTGAATACTACAGAGATATTACAGATATATTTCATTCATTAATTATTTATTCACCCAACATTTTATGAGCTGTGCCTACACATAACACTAGAATGGTATTTCTTAGAAATTTGGGGAAATGGTGATCCAATTAGAGGAATCTCTAATCTGATGAATATAGGGTCTGGGAAAAGCATTTTCAAGCCTTGTTACTTTATTGCAGAGCTTCTCCCATAGTTGTGTTTCCTGTGAGAGAGGTACAGTTAGAAAGTGAGGACAGTGTTTCTTCATACACCTGCTTCTGGGGGTTATAAGCTATTGATTATACCCTGTGCATAAAGTCTGTTTTTATTTTGGGGGAGGGATTTGTTTCTTTGAGATAACTTTTCATTCTCATTTTAAACACTTTGTAACTCCTTTCTAGATCAGTAACCATCCCCAGGAACCATGGTTCTCACAGTTTTTACAGTAGTAGAGGTGTTTCAAATTAGGGGATCTGCAAAGCTCCATGTAAACTGAGAGAAGTGTTAATCATGAGTTACAAACATAGTTCAGTATGTGATGTTTACTCACTATAGCTTAAGTGAAAGCAGGACACAGCAAAGGAGCTTTATGTGAGGGAAACTGTCTGTGGCCACTTCTGGCTCAGCCAATCACCCAGAGTATGTCTTTGCTGTAAGCCTGCTCACAGCCCTGGGAAGCACCCAGGCTCAGCACACAGTGTGGTTATAGTTGAAAACCCTTCACTTCTTAGAGCAACTCCATCTTCCTTCATGAGATATTAATTATTCCTGAAGCTGCCTTACAGGGTCCTTGTGTACATTAGCTCATGCACACACTGATGTGATCCCATCCTATTTCTTAAACTCTTTTCACTTACAACCTCCCTTTCTTCAGGACAGTATTACTCTGCTGTAGATCCTGGGGACTCTACTTGTGCCAGCCTACTTCATGGCTTGTCATGTTCTCGTAAGACTTCTGCTTGTGTCTGGAGCACAGCCACTACTCAGTGTATGTTTGCTAGAGAAACAACAGACTGGGAACATTGGTCAAAAGGTTGAACCTCTAAGAAATACAAATAAAAAGTATTTCAAGCTGCTCTGTGGGTACAATTGGGAAGGAAAAACCAAGCTGCAGTACAGCAGGGCAAATGTCAGATGGACCATGTAGTAAGCACGCAGCCTGAAGGTCACAGATGCCCTCGTTCTTGTTACTAGCACTTGCTCTCATGCTCAGAGGCCCATGTGCATGTCAGTCATCTTGTTTCTGTGCACAGATATATATACACAAGAACACACATATACTCAGACATATGCACAACCATACATGCACACACACACATGCACACAAATATACTCAGATACATAAATACACACATTAATATATAATCTTTTGAAAATATGCTACCATTTACAATAGAAGACAGCATCTCAAATATCTAGACATTGCTTATAAAAATTGTAAGACATTTGCTGTAAATGTCCTAAAACATTTTTCTTACATTACTAAGCATCAAGCCAAGGGCTTTGGACATGTTAACTAAACACTCCACCACCCAGCTTCATTCTCAGCTCATGAAAAACATTTTTAAGAAACAAATATACAAGTGAATCAAGATACATAACACCATTTTCATGAATGAGAAGAGCTAGTTCATTAATAATGTTAATTATCTTCCAAATAACTTACATATTTAGTATAGTCCCAGTTTTCTCCTACTTCATGGAATTTGGTAGGATGACTATAGAATTCTTAAACATTATTTAATATATTTTAAACTTTATTATAAAAAATTACAAGGAAAAAAATGTATCAAATTTGACCAGACCCAAAGATACAACTCAGTAAAGTTCTATATACTTTGAGTGTCCATTTGCAGCATGTGTGCAGCTTCACATCGGGTTTGTTCTTTTACTATCAAATATATTTTACACTTACCTACCACACCACATGCAAATCATGCTCATGTATACACAAGCACATGCACACACATACACATCACAAGAGTTAGAACTAGAGAAATAGTTAGCATTTTTCTTAAGTATATGGAAAGGAGTCCCAAGATGATCAAGACCAACAAGAACAAGGTTTCTTAAGCTTTTCCGCTTGTAACTATTTTCCCCCAAGAAAATACCAGTGAGCTTTAGATGTGCATATATAGAACATTTACTGATACTAAATATTAAAAGATACTTTAAAGAAATTTATATTGTATACATAATTCTCTAGGTTAAGAAAGAGCAGGTTTGCATACTAAAGAACTATAGAAGTTTCCACGGCTTTTTTATTTTCGTAATGAGAAAACCCAGAAAGAATATGACACACCATAAATACCTCCTTTCTTGTGCATGTCAGTGTGTGTGATGACCATATCAATCACAGCAGGGTGCTTATATGTTTCTCTGAAAGATTTTTATATTTATCTGTTGCCTTCACAATGTCTTATTACTCAAATATTAAATACTTGTCCTATATACATTCTGTTGGCTTCATGTAGGTAGATGAATGTTGTTCCTTTCCTGTGTTCTTCCTTGCCAGTATTATCATCTGCAAGGAAGCTAACAGTCATTAGAAATGGAAATGATATTTAAATTGTATTTGAAAGTATATTTCTCATTTTATAAATTGAACATTAGTACGCTAATACTACTAGTTACAATTATTCATGAAAAATAGAAGTGTAGATTTGTTTACAAAAGAATTTTATAATTGGTCTTTTGAACCTGGGGCTATTTTTCAAGTTTGCATTATTAATTTAGGCAATGACATCTCATTCTATTTAGATATAAACATGGATCCCTTTCTGCTGCTTTTCCTGTCTAAAATATCCAGAAGTCTAATCCATTATCCATCAGTGTATTCCATCACAACTTTATAACTTTCATCATTAATTACTACACCTTATATTTTCAAAGCCTAAATTTAAACACATAGTCCACGGTCTTACTGTTTTATTTATGTAGCAGATTCTTAGATTTGTTTTTATACAAAAATGAAAGTCAACATTTTTCTTTGTCTTCTTTCCTTTTGTTCTCTACTGTCATCTTTCTATTAATAAGAGAACAAGAGACAGCCTAACCTTTCATGTGGCATAGCATCATTTTACACAATTTAAAATCTCTCCTTGCTATCAGATCTGTGGCTCTCGAGAGTAGTTTCTCTTGACCTACTATGATGACTTGCAGGTGAGAGTAGATTTACTGAAGTGGCTACCATTCTTTGGTTTTGTTTGTTGTTTGGATTTTGTTTTTAATGTGAAGCTTACCATCCTATTAGATTCTCTTTTATTTCTTTAAGATTTATGTAGGAAATATGAACAACATATAGTAATCTAAATACACAACAGAAGACTTACTCATCATACTACACTCTTCAGAGTGGGAAGAAGACTCTTAAGTACTTAAATCTCATTTATTAACTTGTAGAAAACAAATTTTAAGCCATTTTGTTGTACCATTATTGAATTTGAAATAACATCAATGTTTCAATTTTTCCCTCAAAATTTCACTCTTAGCTCTACTAGTTACCTGTGCTTTTGTTCTCTAGAATAGTTTATAGTATTTTAGTTATGCACAATTGATTTTAATTCATAGCATGAAACTATTCTCAGAAAAATTAATAATTGTATCTTCTGAAGATAGTCAATAAATTCTTCAATTCCCACCTCACATTAAGGCCTCACCACTGTCATTGCCAATTCTAGAAATATGTTTTCCCTTCTGTTTTCTTACTTGATGATTGACTTAGCAGCCTTGGCCAAGGTTTTCTGGAGATGTGTTTGGCACATTAGCTTCCTGCCCCAAGTGCATCTTTCTTTCTTGTGTGAGGAAAGACTATAGGACAGTTCCACTTCCATCTTCACTCACAGAGCTCCACCGCCAGCAGCAGAAGACCTTTCCTGTGTACTCCAGGCTCTCTGTGCCTGTTCATCTGACTGCTCAGCTTGGGCAGCAGGTTGACTGGCCGAGGACTTACACCTGTGGGCAAGTGGAAGGTTTGGCTGCTTATTTGGAATCTGTGTCCATACTAGAAACTTTAGGGGATAGATACTTTTAATTTGGTAAATTCTGTTTTACCTTTAATTATAACTTGAAATGTTTGAGAAGTTTTAAGATACATAACCTTGTATCTTAAAGTCATCAAGATATAAATCCTTAGTGTTTAATCTTCCACTTGAAATTTCATTTTAATTTATGATATGGACATTTTTATAAAATACATCAATTAGCAAAATGTTTTAGGTCATGGATGGTAATAGTCATTTAGGAGAGTCTTACATATAGTTAAATATGAGGCAGATGTTCAGTGGCTTTGTGTCATCACAAGTTTAGCATACAGCAGGATTCATTTTTCTTGTCTGGGATTTGTTTCTGCAGCATCCTGAGTTAGAGTGACAAAGTCCACAGGGGATAATTTTCTCCTTTTGGATCAGGTCTTAAGAGAGTTCCTATTTTCCTTCCCATGGCTTCCTGTGCTGCTCGGATTTGCCCTGAATAGTAAGAAGGGAAAAGATGATTGTATAGAAGAAAAAGGAGTGAAATTAGACATGTGAAGTGAATTACACTATTTCTTTTAGAATAAATTTGAGTTAGCATTAATTTTTGTATTTTAATTTTTAATAAAATTACAATAATCGTAAAGATTATAAAATGAAGATACCTTGTGTTAATATTATATGTGACTTACATTTAAAACTCTCTGTTTAGCTCCACTAATTGAAAGTAGTTCCTCCTATTCAGATCCCAAGGAAGTTGGAGTTGGCGTTCCTTGTCATGATGTAGACTGCTACTTCACTGTCTCACTACCTGAGGCTCTTCTGCTCCTTTTGCTCTGTAGTGCTGCTGACCTATTTGATGACTCAGACTACAGGATAGGCATGATTATGAAAGACTAGAAAGTTGGGCTCATAGTTTTGATGGTTAATGGTGAAGCAAGGCTTTCTTCAAACAGGATTTCTTCTGGTACATGTGCATCAATTGGAGTCTGTGAGTAGTACTTCCCTGCAGGCAGATTGCCCTTGCCTGCTTGCTCCTGCACACAGTTCAGCCCATCACGGGCAGATGTCTGTGCCATGGCTGTTTAGTAAGGAAATACTGCTTAAAAATTCTCTTACCATTTATCTAAGGAGGAGGAGGAGTTCTATGTGGGTAGAAGTTTCTGGTAAGTGTTGGTAGAATTTCCTTATGTAATCCTTCACAAAATGAAAGCGGTGTCTGCATGATTTTATCCATCCAGGAATGGTCCCAAAGGTTGTGAATGTGGAACTCACCCTTGGTTTTCTGTCTTCTGTGTATAATGTGCACAGAAACTGAGCTCTTCCTGAAGAAGGCCGTCTGAGCGGCTCTCTCTGTCCATTTCACTTGTACCCCTCTTTCTAGTTATGTGGTTTTGCATTTTCTGTCATGTTTTGTCTGACATTGTCTTCACATGCAGCTTGTCTTATACACACTTCTCTGTCCTTGCTAGAGCACACAAACCCATACACTTTAATGTTTGTTTCACCTTGGCAGGCCGTGTGCTGATGTGGCCCATTATTTATCCCTGCACCTGGGTTAGTATTGATTCCTTTATTCCAAAATTGTAATAAATGTTAAAAAGTGATACATATAATCATATAGTAGATTCCATAACATTGAGACTTACAAATTGCCTGTTTCTCTTTAAGGAAGAGGCTCTGCCTTGCCATCTTTTGTTTATCAGCACAGGTGAGGGGTTCTGGTTGTTGATGCAGCTACAGCAGAGCTGAGATCACAGATTAATTAAACGAGCCATTGTCATCACAAAGTGACCACACACTCCCTCTGCTATCTCTTAAAGTAGAATCTAGATAAACATGTTTGTTTAAACTGCTGTTGTTGAATCCCAATTTCAGTCATTAATAGAGGGCCAAAGCTATCTTTGGGGATGGTCTTTCTACAAGGAATTACTATGGACAGTCCCTGGGGTGGTAGTTAAATATATCTGTATGTATTGTGATAGGAAGAAAGGCCTTAGAGATGAAAAAAATAGAAAATATTTTTGGGGCAATAGTCTCTTGCATAATAACTTATTCCTCAGACACCAGGGTTATTATCACTAAGAAAACACTTTCCTATGTAACTATCTCTATCCCCAGCAGTTAGAAAGTTCAGGCCATGAAGCTTATTAGGCACACACTTGTAACTCCATGGAGAAGCTGACAGCAGTCAGTAGAGTATTGTATGTATCATCACCCTGGCACTCAGAAAAAAAAAAAAATGACTTTGATCTGTCTTGAAAGTTGACCATTTTCATTAATTCATTCATAATGCTAGGATTCCAAACATATCATTCTGTTTTCAACTCCTTTGTTTCATCCTATTCTGAAGTGATGTCTCTCTGGGACCTACATAAACATGATGTGGGAAAAACATAAAATATTTGAGGTTAAAAACTGATGGGAGTCCTTGTGACGAGAAGGTTTAAACCAGCTTTCTATGTGAGCCTATCTTCTGATGGATTGAACTCCTGTTTTTTAGAACAGGTTGCGCCAGCATGTAGATACATGGGCTGTTCCTTAAGAACTTCTGTAAAGGCAGTGCCATGTCTTCTGCATATCTTGGCATACCATCTTTTCTTATTAGAAGAACGTAGCACCAACTCTTTTGGTTTTTCCATACTTATATTTTTTTCTTCTGTTTGTAAAATGGTTTAGACTTACAAGCAGCCTAATATTATCATTTGCTTTATAGCTCCATGTGAGCCATAGTTTAAATAAGCTAGAATTTAGTGTTCCATAAGTAATATGTCACCTGATATTTTTCCCTTCAATATTAATCTTTCCTTCAACTCCATAAACATCATTTCTTGCCGTTCCCGACTTTAGCTAGACTCTTGCTGCACCGCCTGTTTTCTCTCCCTTCCTTGTATATGGATGCTGTTTTCACTGTGGTTTGGAATATACAGCTGTTCATGATCTTTCCTTCAGTGTTTTGTTTCTTCTGTGTTAAGGTGTAACTAGAAACAAATACGAAAAGTGCTCTAAAACAAATCAGAGCTTTCTATTGGGAGAAAATGTTGTACCTCTTAAAACATATAGTTAAATAATGTAATTTGTTTCTTGGGCTAAAGTGTTTGATATAAAAAAAAGTTGAAATTTAAACTTGAGAAATTTGTTTTGATACCCCCACACTCAGAATGTTAATTTTCTTGTTGTTTAAGTAAAATTCTGTTGTACTATATTCCTAAAGTCTATCCTTTTTTTTTTTCATTTTCAAATTGTGTTTTTTCTCTCTAAGAAGCATGTGTTATAAGATATAAGAAACTCTGTAGTCAGGAGAACTAAGAAGTACCTGAACACTAGCACTGCCCATGCTGGAGAGGACAAGCTCGGCTCAGATGACAGTGTTGGCCTCGGATCTGTGGAGCAGTGAATGCTGTTCCCAGTCCCTATATTATCAAATATAGCGGGCCACAAAAAAAATGAATTAAAATAACAGAAGCGGGAGATCGTTTGAAATACCACTGCAAAGGAGCAGGCAGCAAATGAGGCCAAGTTAGGAGCCCACCTAAAGAGTGCAGGAGACAGGCAGCAGACAAAAAGAAGTCTTTTTGTCTTTCAGTGCATGGCTAGATCTCCTCAGGATTGATGGCATCCGTGAGACTCTCTCTTATTGGGAGGAAGTGTTCTTTAGGAATATGACAGGAAGTGTGATCTGGAACATGCTGCTTTTCCAACACTCTCAGGAGATGTATGTGAACACATGTCAGTACTTTTCATTGTAGAACCTGATGGCAGTAATGGCAAGGAAAGTGGCCCTGGGAAGGGTGGGAGTGGAGTCAGTCAGCAGAGAGGACAGCCAGCCAGAGGTTGCCTGGGAGAAGTAGATGGAGGAACTGGAGAAGCCTTGAAGGGAAGAGAGGGCCTACAAGAAGCAAGCTATTGAATCTTGAGCCTAGAACATGCTTCTGGGCTTCTAGATTTGCAGGGCAGCCAGCCAGCTGCAGTAGTTAGAACAGAGAGTGGCTTACCACACCAAGTGTAAGTCATTGAAAATGGGAACCAAAGGTGGGAGTGGTGGGCCCAGGACAGCAGCTACTCTGGCCACACTTGGAACTTGATTTGCATTTAGTTGTCTTCTGAGCAGTCTGTGTAGTGAAGTTTACTTACTGTGGGATACTACACAGCACCAAGTGTGATATTGTAGAGTTCAAAGTTATGAAACCAAATACTGGACATGGAGGGGAATACAATTGTGTAGCTTCCTCCCATTGTACCCACAGGGATACCCACATTCTCTGTAGCCTTCCTTGAATACAGAAGGCTTTAACTGTCTTTAAAAAGTTGCTTGCTGCTACCTATCAGTTCTAGGTGATCATTTAATGAACACTCATTTGAATGTAATTTTAAAATACAACATCTTTTCTTTCTTATTCTAAATAATTTGGTTTAACATTTCAGTTTTTCTAAGGTTAGTAAATCTAACAACACTCTAATGACATCATAAGCCAATTGCAGTGTACAGAGTTGTTTATTGTAATGACACTGGACTCCTTGATACATTTACAACCTGGTTCATTTTCTTTTACCTACCTCTTATTTGCTTGCCCTTTTCCAAGTAATTACTAGAACATCATAAAGTATCTTTACGAGTGAAGAGTGTAACATTTTGGGATTATATTGTGCTAAATCTGTTTTTGAAAATTATTTTTAAATTGACCCCTGGCTTCTTCAAACTGCTTTTTGTAGGAACAAATACCCTGACTGGGATCTTTCATACCAAGAGAAATGTAATAAGGATATTGGACTTAGTGACTGTATAATATGGAAAGAGAAACCAGAGACATCACTCCTTAGGGTGAGGCAGGGGCATGATTTGTTTTCGTGACTTAGGGTGCATTATAACTGCTGAGTGTTGGTGTCAGTTGTATTAAACCACTAAACAGTGGAAATAAGTCATGTATATCACCCCACAGGCTGATGTTGGTTGCTTGTGCATTCAGTCACACATTGTATAGGTATCCTTTGATTCTGTAACAACATCTACCATTTTGATTTATTATAAATATGACCAGTAGAAGCCTTTTTTGGCTGGACATCAGTTTGTGGCTTTAACTTATAACAGGTATAAGCTTTAGAACTCAGAGGTCCAGTTCCCTTTGCCTGTTGAGAGGATTCTGTTTTTTATCCCTCCACACACATTTTTAGCACCATCTCTGTAATTACAAACAAAGGTGATAGAAACTCTATTTCTCCAGAAGTAGACTAGCCCTGACACTCATGGCTTTGTTTTATTAAAATGGCTACAAAAACCAAGTGTCTTCTTCCTCGGTGAGTACAGCCTTCCTGAGCAGAGGCCTGAGGAATGAGGAAGAGGTGGTGTAACTGTGTCATTGGAGATCAACTCAGGTCCAGAAACTGTGCTCCAGTCTGCCTAAGAAATATGTAGCCAATATCAGTGCATATATATTTTTAATTACACGTTCTTTTCAATTAATGATATCTGCTTGGTCTTTGAAAAATGATGTTATGAATGTAATGATTATGCAGTCCAAATCTTGTTGAGTTATATGTCTGTACTTGTTTTTAACTACATATGCACACATGTTTTATTACTCTTCTTGCATCTCTTTTTCACAAAACAGTCTTTTAAAGCAGTGTATCTCTGATGTAAAAGAGACTCCAAACAAGGTTTCAGTTTTATTTTAAGGTCTTTTTCTTTGGAGTTTAAAAGTGGAATCTATGTTTTCTTTAGCTGTAAAAGCACAATCAAGGCAACATGATAAGTGAGTCAGTGCGGTAAAAGTAAAACTAATTTTGCCTTCACTCACATGAGCTATAGAAGGAGGAAGCTTTATTGTCCCTGGGAAGGTGATAAGGCAGAGTAATTGTATATTATACTGTCCGGGAACATCTGCCTGAGACCGTTGGAGCAATTCATCTATCATGGCCGATGCTGCATGTTTTGTCTTTCTGCTTTAACCCGTCCCCACTGCTGGCCCGTGCAGAGGGTTTGATAGGGACTGCGCCTGGGCCAGGGCTCACATTAATCAGTCCCCTTGTTCAACACTCCAGCTGACATAATTACAACCTGCGCACAGCAGTTATTCAAGTCGAGTCCTTGTCACTCGTGGTGCGAAACTACACAGCTCAGATCCCGGAGGAGATTGCCTTATCACACAGAACAAGGGCTCGCAGGAGTCGGAGAGAATAGAAATGGGAGAATGTCTTCCGGGACTACTATATATTCCTTTAAAATAAGACATTTGAGAGACTTACAAGGGACAAAGGGAAGCATTGTATGCAGGGTTGAAATGAACCGGTTTTTATTTTTAAATGGGTTACCAGAGTGCATTTTTGAGCAACTCATCATAGATTATTAGATAATTTAGTGCTGCTGATTATTATTGATTCTATTACCTCTTTCTTCTTCAGAACTAGTCACTGAACTTTTAGAATTACGAAAAGAGTCTTTCCTCTTTATAAAAATAATAAAATGAATGGATAATTGATCTTAAGTTTAATATTTATTTGGTAAGTATATTTTTATAAGCCACAAAATTAAAACTAGAGAAAGATTTCTTCAACTCCCTTTCCAAAGCTATGTAAGTACAGTCTTCACAGTGGCTGTGCACTACAAATATTTGAACACAGAGCCAGTGTGCATTTCCTTTCAAGTAGTGTCCTGTCTCCAAGCTCATATTGGCTAGTTACCTGCCAATTCCTGGGTGTCTCCAGTATGAAGGATGGGACCTCTTTCAGCCATTTAAGTAGTGTCTAATTTTTAATGGTAGCTTCATGCCCACACATAGCCTGTGTGAATCTGGGTCTAAGATAGTTTATGTGCTCAGGCCTGCTGGGCGTCCCATGACACTCAGTTCTCTGAATGACTGCCAGCCATTATTGTTTGACAGCTAGTGTTGGTTTTTTCCGGGGTGGGTCTCCTCTCCCCCTTAAATAACTTTAAACTGTCCTAAATAAAGCCTATCAACTTATATAAGTAAAAATTTTATGAAGCCCAGACTATCAAAGATACTAGGAAATAAAATATTCAGCTAATAAAATTCTTATATTAAGTTTATAAAACTTTCAGTTAGAAAACTGTAGTAAATTATCATTTATTCACTTACATGTATGTATATATTTAAATTATTTGAATTGGAAACTATTGTGTTTTAGGTGGTTTATTTTAAAGTAAATTTGTAAATAGATTATGTATTTCAAGTGAATTTTGGTGGTCGTTATCTGTTTCTTTGTTCTTGTGGTAACAGAGATAGACCCAGGGCCTTGCACATTCTAGAGAAGTGCCCCACCACTAAGCTGCATCTGTGTCCCAGTGTATGTACTTGTTCTAAATAGAAAGCAAGGAGAAATGTAGGCATGAAGCATCAGTGCTCTGTATTTTTATCAAGAGTAGCACTAGAACAATGAGAAGAAGCTCTAGGCTGTCAGTGCCACCTAGGCAGAATAGTGGAAGGAAGTGATGGACCAGGTCAGTTCACATTCTGAGCCTCAAGCATCAGTGTCCTGCCTACTTTATAAAAATGTCCTCCTGTTTAGGTTAGTGGGGAAGACATTCTGTATGCCATAGCCCTTGTCTCCCCTTCAGATACATAGTGAGCAGCAGCTTGAAGCCTTCAGACCCCTACAGTGAAGGAATGCATAGGATGTCTCACAGATGTCAGACTCCTTGACCACAGAGGTCCTTGCCAAAGGCCCACAGGCATCAAGCTAAGGCCTAAGTCTTAGCTTCACACAGTTATGTAACTAGGGTCTTTGGAATGGTGATTTGGCGATTTGGCGTTAGTGCTTACCACAGGATGTCTAAGCTTCATCTTCAGCCTAGCTTTGTGCACCTTGTTGGCTTGAGTTGGATAAAAAACTAGTCTGCTCTTTTGCACATAGGTTTGTGTTTGCTCTCTGTTTTACTGATAGGAGTCTTGGTGGAACGTGGTGCCTGCTTGGGGCTAAAGGGACCCTGGGAGTTGAGGCTCTCCAGGGCTCTCCTTTGTTGAGGTGTTTCACACAAGGTCATGCGTGTTCTGTTCCCAAAGTACTTACGTGTAATTTTAAATGTACAAAGTTCTGAATGTGGAATTTGGGTTTCTAATGGAAAAGAATACTCAGTGTCCAAGCACCTGCCACTTCCTCCTTGTGGTTTGCATTGTTTGTCAATAGTGTGGAAGGTGGAAATGAGGTTGTTAGATTTAAAGTGTCCTCTCATTGGCTGTGGATGCCATGAGCAGACATTTGAATGGATAATAGTTTCAATTGAAGTGAATTTGAGAAGTAAATGATAAGCAACAAGATTACGAGTGTGATGAGGTGTTCGTATACATCACAGGCAGTTGCTGTGCATATGTCTAAATGAAGTTTTAAGTAAGGATTTTAATCAAGATCACTTGGAATCTGTGGAAGTTAGTAAAGAACTTTGAACAATGTAGAAAGCAAAATACTTGTAACTTTTTCAAAAAGTAGACTCACTGCTATATACTTGGACACTTACCCAATGTCCTGACCCAGGAGCAGAGACCCCTGTCTCCTCAGGCATCTGAGCAAAGCCAGTCTTGTGTGACTCACGCTTGCTGCTCAGCTCCCTGGCAGGTTTCTTTTCCCTGCTCGATTTTACCCATGACCCATGTCATATAACAAAATTAAATGGGGAAATGAAAGAAAAAACTTACTTCATAAGGCTATAATCTATAAAAGACAAAAATTGTAACAGTGATCTGATATGAATTTACCTATTTGACAGAAAAGTAACAAATTCAGGTAAGTTTTTCATAAATTTAAAGGAGAAAAATGGAAACATTCTCCAGTTAGAATTTACTGTTGCAGAACATATTTTGGAGAATATTCTGTAAGGGTCTGTTGTTCACAAAAAAAGGATACCCAAACTCAAATAGTATGCAAAAGCAAGGAGTGTTTTAGTGTGCAGCAATCCAGCATGTGGGGTCTCTATTCCAAGATGGAGAGACAGCCAAGTGAGCCTGCAGACCAGCTTCACAGCGCGTTAGGGGAGGCCAGTGTAGGTGACCTTTGTCTTACTTATCTCCAGGGGCATCCCATTACCAGTGTTGGGGCTGGAAACTGTTGCTGGGTCAGTCTGGAAACTTGCTGACCCATTGTTCTTGCTTCAGGCCAGGTGGCTGGGCAGCTTCTAATGGCAGGATAGTTTCTGACTAGCTGCCTGGAGCCTTGTTTTTTTTTTTTTTTTTTTTTTTTTTGTCTAGTAACTGAATTGCCTGGGCTTGTTTGGACTTGCCCAGTTCTTAGACCTAGTTACCTACACTGCCAATTTGAAACCTGTCATGGAGTCAGCCTATCTCAAATACTTTGGGATCATCTCAGGTACCTATAAACTACTGTAACCTCAGATAGTTTCAGTTACCTGGCCTTGCAGAATTGTATTTGCAAAATGATACTGTCATTAGTGGATTTGTGTGTGTGTGTGTGTGTGTGTGTGTGTGTGTGTGTGTGTGCGCGCGCGCGCGCGCAAGTGCACGCACGTGCATGCATGTGAGAGCACACATGTACATGTATGCATGCATATGTGTTTGTATGTGTTTATGCGTGTATGTATGTATACATTCATGATGTATTGGAGGGATGTATGGGGCACACACGTCACCATGTATGTGTGGAGATCAGGGGAGTTCCATAGAGTCAGTTCTCTCTCTCTCCTTCCACTTTTACACAAGATCCAGTTCAGATTATTGGGCTCTCAGCACAAGGGTTTTACACAGAGCCAGCTTGTTGACCCATCCATTTTATTTAAATATTTAATTTGTCAACATTCTCATAGAACTTATTTCTTGTTATACTGTTTGTAATTGGCAGTTTGAAAGGCCTATGTCTTCTTACCACTGTGCCTCCATGCCAGCTTCTCCTTCATGCCCATCTGGGCTTCCCTCTGCCTCTCCCTTCATAGCTTTTTCTTGGTGTTATGAGATGAAGCTAGCTCTACTATGTTCCCCTCACACAGCAATTCTTACTTAGTTGTAACATGGTCACCTCCTCCTGCTTTTGACTCCCTTCTTCACATCCTCTCCTATTCTATTCCAGTCCTGAACCTCTTCCTTCAGATTCTGTTTCGACATGTCTCCCAGCTGAGGTTAGCCTGGTATCTCTTCCATCATATAGAGCATTCCCATTTTGTTAGTTACTATATAGATCAGTTGTTTTTGAAATTGATATTTTGATCAGATTCACATGTGTAAAATGATGCTATCATGAGAAATTTTGGTGATCTAAAAATATATGAAGCAAAATGCAAAAGTATCATTAGATCAGAAGAGCTTTTACATAAAAATGATTACCATTAAAATTAAGTAGTCTGCTTGCTCATTCACACCTTAATAATTGGTTTGTGTTTGAAATGCTGAAAGGACCCTACAATGCATCTGTCTAGACTTCTTTTTAACTTAGATTAATTTTTAGTTTTTCCATTTTAGTACTTTATTCTGCTTAGTGTTGCTTGCATGTGTGTGTGTGTGTGTGTGTGTGTGTGTGTGTGTGTGTTACTGAGTGTAGAAAATCAAGTAGTGCACACAGCAGGCCTTCCCAGCTTTGGAAGATATTTGTAATCCATTGCTATAGTCAAAGCTTTTCCCTTCAGCCCACCTCCAGAACCTGTTAGCTCTGCACCAAATCATAGGTTCTCCCGATGGGGGCATTTTTCTGTAGAACTCTGTGGTTCTTGGGGTCTGTGGAATTTTTAGCAGCATTGGTAAGTGGAGTTGTCCTGTCAAGGGTGAACCCTGGGGTAAGCAGAAGCAGACCTGTCACTACAGACCTCTTAGTGGCCTGTGGGACCTGTTTCTCTGCTTCAACTTCAAGCTTTCCAGGTTGAGGGATACCTCTCCTTCTTTACACTGATACCAGCTGTGTGCATTCTTCATTTCTGGTATTTGAAGCCGCTAGTCTTCTTACTTTTAGACTTTCTGTGCTGTAGTTTGTACTTTGTGTTCCCTTTGTTTCTAGAGGCAATCATCATCATGCTCTTTACATATATGTACTGTGCATTAGTTCTTTATCCTGGTGGAGGGTTTTATATTTTAAAAATTAATCACAAGTACTCCTTTTATAATCTCTGTGTCACCTGTTTATATATGTTTTATATATGTAATATATATTTTCTGCCTATTATTTATAGTACAAGTTACATAGCAACTTAAATCAAGGGGAGCTTTTCTTAGGTATTTTGATAGCATGTGAATTTTAAATTTTCTTCACGATAACACTAATTAAGACCATAAAAATACATTTTGTTCTCATCTTTATAATTAGGTTTTTTTCTGCTTTAAAGTTTTAAAGCCTGAACAGTTTTAATTTTGGAATGCTTAGGACAGCAAGACTCATATCCATAGCATGCACCTCTACTTGTAAGTTACTTGAGACTCTTAAGTAAAAGTATCGCTTGAACTTAAGTTTTCAAGGCCAGCCAGGGCAACACAGGGAAGTTTATGGTTCAGAAAAAAGTTAATCAATACAAAAATAAAATAAAAGAGGAGTGGGGAGAAGGGATGGGAAGAAAGGAGGAAGACCATTCCCCTCCCCTCCCCATGTAACCTGCTGTTGAGTGATCACCACTGATTGTACAGCCCCTGTTCCTATTCATTGTAAATTGTATCTTTACTCTCTGCATAGAGCTTCCTTTATGCTCTCTGTTGTGTTCTTTGCTGTTCTTGGGTCAGCACTCCAAGTGACATTTATATGCTAAATATCTGTGACAAGTTCCTTATTAGACATGGCAGTCTAAATTTTTAAAGATGTTTGTACTTATTTTTACTTTATGGGTGCTTTGCCTCCTTGTATGACTATGTACCTCATTCATGCAGTGCCTGCAAAGGTCCAAAAAAGGCCCCAGATCCCCTAGAACTGGATTTACGAGCAGTTGTAAGTTGCCATGTGAGAGCTGGTAACTCTGCAAGAGAGGCTAATGCTTTTACGTTCTGAGGCATGTCTCCAAACCCCACAGATTTCTTTATTCTTGCTTATTTTAACCAACATTAAATTAAGCAGCACAACTGATCAATAATCTAAAACTATTTAGTCCTTTCCTTGTGGATCCTCAGCAAGAACATCAACGGTAAAGGAGTATGTGTAGCTCTCAGGTTGTGAGACAAACCCTGATAGCTTAAGTGGAAGCCTGTATCTATTGGAGGCTTTGGATCCTTCTCTGCTGGGGATTTTTAGTTTTTTTTAGGATAGTGGCTTACGCAGGGAATTTCTTAGTTAGATAACACTGGCCTGAAAATTGGATGGTCTTCTGTTACTGTAAAGATTGCCTTTGAATTATTCTATATTCATTTGCATTGCTATTACCAAGGCTCTCCAAACCTGCACTCTAGACATTTAGGTAAATACCTCCAATAACTTTGCAAGTACATCAAGAGTAGTCAGTGGCATTTACAACTGTCGGAGTGACTCTGCTTTATTGAAACAAATTAAAATTTGTGATACTTTTTTGTAATAGGAAGACTAGGTATGGTAACAGAAAAAAATGAGGGTTTTTCTTATTATTTCCTTCATTTTTTAAGACAGTCTTATGAAATAGTGTTCTCATAAAGTAATATTCTGTGATCAGAACGTTTGAAAGCAAATTGCTTAACAAAAATAAACACTTTGTGGCTGGAGAGCTGACAAATTGGTAAGAGCATATATTGCCCTTTCAGAGGACAAAGTTCAGTTTCCACCATCTACATCAATTGGCCTATAGTCTCCTGTAACTCCAGCTTCAGAGGACTAATACCCTTCTCTGGGCTATGGAGACTCCTGCACTCTCACACACATCTGCTGCCTTGTATATACACATAATTAAAAATAAATATTCTAAGTAACTATTTTAAAGCTAAAACCTTCAGAAACTTTTACTGCTGTATACATTGTGAGTCTCCACAAGGACAATGCAGTGTGCAGTGCTTCCCTGGCCTTCTGAGTACGGAGACCCCTCCCCTCCTGCAGTATGCAGTGCTTCCCTGCCCTTCTGAGTAAGAAGACCCCTCCCCACCTGCAGCATGTAGTGTTTCCCTGGCCTTGTGAGTAAGGAGACCCCTCCCCTCCTGCAGTGTGCAGTGCTTCCCTGGCCTTCTGAGTAAGGAGACCCCTCCCCTCCTGCAGTGTGCAGTGCTTCCCTGGCCTTCTGAGTACAGAGCCTTCTCACCTCCCTACTTTGTGCTCATAGTATTTCTTAGCATCTGCTGGCCTCTTGAGAGCAGAATTTTCTGGGGAAGGCTTTATAACCATTCATGGAAGCTTTATGCATTGTTTCCTATATGTTTTCTTATATTTATGGTTTTTGATTTGTAGAATTTTGCATTATTTGTGTGCTGAAGTCTGTATTTGACTTTATGATTACAGCCTTTATTATACAGAACATTCACTTTATGTCTGAGTAGAAGGTGGAGGTGTTTCTTCCTCTAAATCAGTATTTTTCCAAGTAGCAGATACTGTGTATTGTGATGTTGGGTTTTGTTGCTAGTGTGCTGTGGAAAGCAGTATGGAGAGCAGAGTGACTGGCTATAGGTGACACTTACATTGTGCTGTAAAGCAAATGAAATTGCAGCAGCAGCAGCTGATGTCCCTGCACATGTTGGCTCAGGGGTGGAAGTGTACTGACTCAAACTGAAGGAGAGAGTTAGATAACATATTCTCAAGGGTCCAGATAGAATAGTGTAGATTCTTTGCATGTAAAGAGTGTGAGTGTGTGTGTGTTTATTTTATAAGTATAATTTGGACAAGCAGTAGTCGAAAGTAGTATGTCATTTTAAAATAATAATTTTATATATATGCAAATTAACACACATACACACACTACATGGATTATGCTTCCTTATATTTTATATATATGAATGCACCATCTCCACTCCAAACTTTTCTCATTTTTGAATACTTTCTTTAGGGTAATTTAGGTCAATTTCATACTGAGTTGTTATATAGTTAGGTTCATTCCTTAGATATTGAGTGCCTATATTCATTTAAGTCACTTTTAAGTACTTCTGAAATTTTTGAGGTATATGATGCCATCTATCTGGAATTCATTGTGAAGTCTCTTTGGTTTATCAGAAATCCTTTTCGTCTCTCTGACATTAGTTGTTACCTCTAAGCCCTCGCTCTTCATTTGATGGTGGTGATTTCATAAGTATAATTTTCAAAAGTACATTGTTTCACTTAATTTCTTCCTTGGCATGAACAATAAACTTAAAATCCCTCCTCTTTTAATATAAGACACATCCAGCATCTGCTCCTGTAACAGATATAGTAGAAGCCCCAGATTGGAGGTTTGGAACCTTGTGGCAGCTCCCTGAACACATATGGGGAGAGGCAGTTGATGAAGGTGCAGCCCAGTTGCAGCAGAACCCCAGGACTTTGGAGAAGTTAATACCAAGTGATGACACCCAAGGGCAACAGCAGCTGTGGAGCTGATCAGACAAGCTGTGTGTGCTGTGAATTGTAGAACCAGAGAAGTTGGGCTCCCACGCCCCTTGGAGCCCACAAGATCATGAGTGAAATCCAGACATTGGACATGGAGATGTTTAGAGTTAGGCTTTGATTTGCTCCAATTTGATTGTGACAGTGTCCCAGTTCTTCTTACTTGAATTAAAATGCATTTAATGTGAGTTTCTGATTTTACAGGAGGTTACAGGTGAGCAGCTGACCTTTTAAATTCTTTGGTACTTTAAAAATACTGGATATTTTAGAGGGATGTTGAACATTTAGAGAGACATTGGACATTTTAGAGAGGGTTTCAACTTTGAGAGAGACTTTACATGTCTTAAAGAGACTGAATATTTAAATTATTTTAATTTTTAAAGACCATGGAGCTCTTGAAGATACACCATACACCATGTTTTATATTGTGGGGTTAAGGTTAACATGGCATCTTGGGGGTAAGCAAGAAAGGGAAGGTTATGTTTAGTAGTACTGCTTGGTTTAGAGTGACAAGGATTAATTGTCCTGGCTTTTGTTCATTTGTTTGTTTGTCAACTTGACACAAGCTAGTGTTATCTGAGAAAAGGAAAGCACAATTGATTGGCCTTTAGGCCAGCCTGTGGGGTATTTTTCTCAATTAGTGATTGATGTAGAAAGGTCCAATTCATTGTAGGTGGTGCCATACCTGCACAGATTGTCCTGGGGTTTATCAGAAAGTTGCCTGAGCAAGGCAGCCATAGGGAGCAGTGAAGTAGGCAGCACCCCTCCATGACCTCAAGTCCTGCCTCCCAGTTTCTGTTCTAACTTGCTTTGATGATGGACTGTTGATGTAGAAGTATAAATGAAATAAACCCCTTTTGGTTATGATGTTTTCTTGGAGGAGTAGAAACCATAACTAAGTTAGTTACCTTACTCACTTATATTCTTAGTCCATAGCCTCTAGTGAAGGGAGAATACATTTTCCTTAAGGGTGTATCATATCCATGCATATATAGATAGCTACAAGTTGGACACAGTAGGTTAGGGGTCAGTGAAAATGACCTGGGAGGTCACAGTGCTTGCTGGAATATTTGAGAACCTGAGTTTGATTACTTGGATGAACAAAATGAACATGGTAGAGGGAGAGAAGTCCTCCTCTGACAACAAATGCACCCACACACACACATGCACACAAAGACACATGCACACACACACACACACACACACACACACAGAAACACACACACACACATATTGTAGTCTGAGGCATCCATGCACAGTTAAGTAATCTTTTAAAATATTTAGAGGCTCTAAAGCTGGGGGTGGAGGGGAGCTGTCTGGGGGAAGGAGTAGACCCAGAGGTAGCAGAAGCGAATATGCTCAGAATACACTGTATGTGTGCATGGCATTTTCAAAGAATTAATTTTTAATAACTTTTTTGCTTGAGAGAGGTTTAACCTTGCTCTGTTTAGCCTTGACTGTCCTGAAACTCATTCTGTAGAACAATCTAGCCTCTAACTCAGAGAGAGACCCACCTACCTTAAGTGCTGGACTACTACCACCTAGCAGTTTTAAAAAACTCTTTAAATAACGTTATTCTTATCATAAGAGTATTTGGGGGTTTGATCCTGGCAGCTCTTCAGGGATTACCTCAGCCTTAGGAGCCATGTAGAGAAACCTCCTTTCCTGCTCCCACAGTGGGGTTCACTCTAATTGGAGGGGTAGCCTTTGAGCTACATGGCAGATGATCACTGTGAAGAAATCTTCAAGTTTAATGGCTTGTCTTAGGTGATGGCTGCTTCCTACATCGTGGTGGATCATGGGTGCTTGTGCCACACACCTTTGCCTTTTATTCCTCCATGCTAACTCAGAAGACCTGGAGTCCAAACCTGAGCCTGTAGACAGCTTTGAACCACTCTAGCATCTGGTGAACTGTGTGCTTGGCACCTGCCTTCCTGTAAAGATTAAATTCAGGGTTCAGATGATTTATTTAACTCTTTATTTCATAGCTAAGGGAAGAGCTCTCAGAATTAAAGTAACTGCCTTACATTACAGAGCCCTATATAGAGAGGATTTGAGTTCACACATTGGTAACAATGAGTTAGGCTGGGCTGCCTAAGTCATGCCTAAATTATCACTGGCCCCTTAGCAGCCTAGTGGAGTGAAATGGTAGCAAGGCGTGGGGGAACATACAGCACATCTTCCTGCAGATCCAGACCCAGAGATCCCAGACTGTCCTGTTCTGTCCTGGGAGGATCCCTGTGCTCTCTTGCTTTGCAGTCTTCTTTATCCAGAGAGGTTCTCCTGGGTCTCCTACTGGGGCACTTGAGGCAGAGAACTCATCTGAGGATTGGAAATATGCATAGAACTCCTTAACATATTTCTAAGAATTTTTAGCTTTTCAGAAGACAGGATACACAAGGAGATAGTTGGAGACAGGAATAAACTTTTTGGTATGTAGAAATTCTTATGGCAAAGAAGAGGAATTCAGAGATTAAAGTCCAGGCCAGAGGAGTACTGATCAAGGACAAAAAGGCCCCTCAGTCTGTGTCTCCTCTGTCCTCAGGGTGTTTGCTTTGTAGTTCTTAGCAGGGGTGATCAGAGGGCGTCTTGCATGCATGTGTCCATGGTGGCATGGCTCCGTACAGCCAGTCTACAGGGAAGGGCAGCAGCACATACGTGATAGTCAGCCTTGTGTGTACATCAGACAGAGTGACGTCTGAGTGATAAACTCGGTAAGAGCTCATTATTCACTCACAAAAAGATATTATTCTCATAAAGGTAGCGGGTCATGGCTTCTTTACTCTGGAACCCCAGCCCTGTTAGGATGTGTCTTCCTAGTGACAGGGACATGAGGCCTGTAATCTTAACCCAGAGATAGCAAACATGTCCTCTATTCACTGAAGCTGGAAAACTCTGTGGGATTTGGTATATTCACCAGCAACTATCACCTCAGTCATCTTCAGACTTTGGTTATGCTAAAAACAAACACCATCTATGTTTGCCAGAAATCATTATTACCCACATGCCTTTCTGTGGCTTCTGGTCTCTGTGTATTTCTCTTTATTCTCTCTCTCTCTCTCTCTCTCTCTCTCTCTCTCTCTCTCTCTCTCTCTCTCTCTCTCTCTCTTGTCTTCCTTTGGCTTCTGGTCTCTGTGTTTCTCTTCATTATCTCTCTTTCCCTCTCTCTCTTTTTCTCTCTCTGTATTATATATATAATATTTATATGCTCATAATCAGTACAGGCTTCACTGTGCTCAAGTAGTACCAGAACAATTTGATATTAAACATACAGGCTGGGATTTTGTGTCTCTGGTTCTACACAGAGGTGAATTGCTGAGGCAAAAGACTACCTTAGGACCTGGTACCTTGGTTATGGAATGGACATCATCGTAAGGTAGATTTCTTACTTATGTTAACCTGTGAAGTTAGTAGATGGATACTGCTTAGCATGTAGAAACGACTGCCAGGGGAACTGGATAAGCATTTGTGATGTAGTGATACTGATCAGACTTAATTCCATTTCCTTTCTTACTTGATAGGTCAAATTGCGCTGAGAATATCCGCAAACACATTTTACACACCGGCAAACATGAAGGTGTCAAGATGTACAACTGCCCAAAATGTGACTATGGGACGAATGTCCCTGTGGAATTCCGAAACCACTTGAAAGAACAGCATCCTGACATTGAGAACCCTGACCTCGCATACTTGCATGCTGGTAAGGAATGGAAAAATTAAAGCACTTGCATTCTTAACAGATCTCATTGCATTCTCCACAGTGGTAATGATGCTCTTTCTAGAGTACTGTGACTTCTTCCCATGGAATCCAGTGTTGATGGAGTCTGTTTCTGGCCCTATATAGTGGTTCATTTTGCTCCTTCCCTGTTCTGCATGGAAATAGACCCTTTCACCTGTATTTTATTCATATACTCAAATCTAATAAAATTTCTGTGGAGCCTCAAAGTTAGTAGCAAATATTTAAAGCATAGTCAGATACTGATGTCAGAGTTTTTAGGTTTTGTTTTTATTAATTGGTGGAGCTTATTTTTATTATTTAAAATGTTATGCCGTATTCTCTATACCACTATTCTCCCATAAAAACATGGAGACTGGAAGAATGGGACTGGGGAGGTGACTCAAGCACCTTGAATGTTATAAGCTCCTCCCTTTCCACAAGGAAAAAGAGATGAGCCTGTGCTGGTATGGCTGAGAGATTGTTCCTTCCTCTTGGAGTGAAGTCAGATATGATGAAATGTCCTATGATTATGGGTTCGTGTATTCTCATCAGGTACTTCAGTATGGTGATTTCGGCTTTTTCATATTTAAAGGTTTATCACTGGATACATTTAGAATTTTCAGATGTTTTACATACATACATGCATATATACATACGTACATACACTCACATATTATGAGATATATCTGTGTATTTCCTTACAGTATGAAATGTTTCTTTTCTGTCTTTAGCCATACCTCTTGCCACAATTCATGTAGCCTTGCCCCAACAGCTACCTTATATGATTGTGTGTTTCTAATCTGGTGTTCGGTGGTAATGTTCTACATTAACCACTGTCTTTTACTTAGTATTCAAATTTAATGTAACCGTTGGTACATTGACTCTAGTCAAAAACAAAACTACACCATCTGTGTCCAGTGCAGTGTTTGCACTTCTGCTGTCTCTCTTATTCAGGAGTAAGTTTGGTGCATATCCAGTGCACCTTGAGACAGAGCTGATATGTGTCTGTGTTGGCACACAGCAACCACATCAAATTATTTGTATTTCTTTTCTCTTTGATAGCTACATCTTACAATTCTGTAAATCAAACCCAAAGAAAGATGGTTTAAAAAAAATTCACTTCAGGGACCAGAAACTTAAGGTCCATGGATTGGCAGAAGTGTGGAAGTGCCTTTGTCATGCTGGCCCCTCATGCTACCGAGGCAGCACTCATTGTTCATAGGCAGATTCCCACCAAAGCCCCAGTAGAATGTGGCCGGCCTCTCTCCTGTATTTCACCTTTCTCTCTGAGAAGCCAGGACTATTGAAGGCAGTGATAGAGCACTGTGCTCCTTCAGAAAAGATTAGCAGTGAGCCATGATGCGATATTTGTAAAGTATTTTAGTTTGCTGTATTATATATGTTATTTTTTCATAATTAAATTAACTTTTCATTTGTTCTACATACTAAGACATAATACATTGTATCACTCAAATAGTACCTTAAATTATTGTCTGTATTGGTTAGTATGATGTGAATTTACCATGCTATGTTATAAATCTAGATTGTCATATTCTTTTCTAAGCTATTCTTTATGATGTATTTTATTCCACTTTATTTCATAGCAGTTATAAATATAGGAATGGGGAAGTTTGACTGTTATCAAAACCCTGTCTCCTTTTTGCTTCCTTTCTGATTGTTACTAATTCAGTACCATTTAAGCTATACTTAATTCATTTTTTAACTCAGATTTATACTTACATTAAATTTGATATTCTTCCCCAGCCCATTTGCCTTTGTCTTCCTGAGCTCCACATGCACACGACTTTGTCCAAGGCATGTTCCTGGTGTGCAGTCAGGTCTGGGTGTTCTGCCGTGCAGAGCCTAGCACAGGGCAGCCCTTACTCAGGGCACCCGCCTTCTGTTTCCATGGGCTCCTTTCATACCTGCTGTCAGTTTGATACCTGATATATGTCATGACATCCTGTACAATAGTTTATTTTATGAAGAAACTCAAAACTTTGAAAAACCTGACAGTTTTTCATTGTTTTTCCTTTACAAAAACCAATTATTACTTCCACATAAAAAGGGAGGAATTTTTCTGACATGATTGCCTTTGGTAAGTCCATGCTGACTCACTGCTATTAAATTGTACTTCTCCACATGTATCATTAAGCTCATCCATGAGTATCATCTCAAATTTATTTCCTAATATAGATGCTAGACTTACAGGTCTATAATTTTCAGCCTCTCCCCTCTTCTTTTTAACCTTCAGGCTGGATTCCTTGTTTTCTAGTCTCCTAGTTCTTCACTCTAACAAAAGACTTCCTAAAATAATTAACAGTTCAGGGGTGGGAATCTTTTACCCAGTCATCGACCCTAGTTCATTTATTTAAATGCTGCTAAGCGTCTTTGTTCCTCCCAAACTATGTGTATGCCCTGGCACCTTCTGCTATAGTCAGTCCTCTGGGTCCTTTCTGGCATAGCAACCTTAGTATTTTGGTACCTGGCCTTACCTCTTTGCTCTCTTTCTGATTTTCATGTCTGCTCAAGTTTCTAAGTTTAGATAAACCTGTACTGCATTCTTTGAGTTGAGGAGTGAAAAGTATCAGAGAGACTGTTTGTATCAGCCTACGTTTTAGTGCTATGATTGACATCCATGAAACCCCATTCCTGAATGTTTGTCTGTGAGAATGTGATTTTCTCATCAGAAATGAAGACTTGTGCTCTCCTCAGTGCGTCTTCTATTAAATAATATTCTTTCTTCAAGACCCTGTAGTGACACATCCTTACATACTTTAAGGCTTCATGTGCTCGAGAGTAAATATGGTCTTTAATGTTTCAGCACTGCGTATGAGTACCTCTTTTTTGTACTCAACACTGTAGATCATTGTTAGGGAAGGATTTGCCACTGTCTGTCTGGCACACCCTCATATTCTTCTCAGGACCAGCAGAGGCAGAGTTTGCTTACTGAAGTTTGAGCCTAGACTGAATCCTGATGGCTTCCTGTTCCATGGTCAGTGGCAGTGCTGCAGTTTTTGCTTTTCGTGCTATCAAGTTATGCATTTTAATTACAAAAAAGAAAGAGGAACAGGAATAATAATTCCAGGCTTCCCACCAGACTGTTCAGAAACAAGTCTCTGATGGTCAGGAGTTCCAGTTAATGATTTTAAAAATGGGTCTTCCAGTAGTTAAGTTCCCTAAGGATACATAACTAAAGTCTAGCTGAATCAAATTCTTGACTGTCTTCTTGAATGCTCTCACATATAGTCTAATCATGCATGTAAAGGAATTTTTAAAAATCAGTTAATCAAATTTTTACCATGTAAAATTTAAACACAGGGGGAATTTCAGATTTCATATTATCTGAATATGTACAATAGGAAGTAAAAATGTGCAATAGCTTTAAATCCACTATGGTAAATATTTTCATGGTAGGTTTTCAATGTCCCTATATCATACAGAAGAAAATAGAAAGATAGAATCAAATGGACTAGTGTTGCTGTGGACTGAGTCAATGTAGCTTCGACCACTCCCTCAATCCAGTCTGTATTTCCTTTCTCAGCTTCATAGTAGTACAGTATACACAATTGAAATAAACCTTTATCAATATGTTTTCTATCATTATCTCCTGATAGGATTGAAAGGTGGTACTTGAAAATCATAGAAACTTGTTCAGTTAAATACTCTTGGATAGATGATAGTCACAAAAGTTTGTTGCCGGCTACACGATGTTAAAGAAAAGTTTTGAAGTGCTGTTTATATATTTTCACCCAAAAGATAGGCTGAATTCTCCTTTGCTATCAAGGCCTGTGTAATTCAGAGCACATTAAAATGTCCTTTGCTGTGTCTTATCTACCTTCTCATAGTTATATTGTGGTCTAATCAGGACCAGCATGCATGGCATTTGAGAACAGGACTCCGAAAGTTAAGAATGTTTTGAAAAGAAGAGGGAAGCAGAATTCTTTGGAGGGGAAATTGATTGTGGACAGTTCAAGTGAGGCAGTATGATCTGATCCAGTGATGGATAAGGCTCTTACTTTTTATAGACCTTCTACTGACTGTGTAGTCAATACAATCATATTTAAAAATTTACATGCGTCACATATTTTGAATCCCTAGTAAAAGTGGTTTTATATAAGAACTATTTATTGTAGGTGTTGATAAGTCCCATCTCTAGCTCTGCATAACAGGTTGTTGCTTTAATTGAACTTGTTTAATGAAGGAAAACAGCATAGATTTTTCAAATTATGAAATTTAGATGTGTTATATAATTATCTTTGACATTTATTAAAAATATAACATTATTTTTAACAATTTCATTTTTGTTTGCAATGAGTAAAATTATCATTGCACAACTTTTCTGTGAGGTTTTGTAGAGTAACTGCAAAATCACACAAAAGTACAGATTAGTAGTATTCACTCAACATCCCTAAATGTCACCATTACGTCGTCATGGAACAACAAAACGCAGCCACGTAAACATTCCTACATTGCTGCTGTCCATGCACTCTTCTGTTTTCAGAGTTTGCCGTTTCTTCAGTCATATCCTTTATTTTCTCTTTTCACTAGAATCTGTCCATGGCCAGCATTTGTTATTGCTGTCATGTCTTAGTTTTCCTGGTCCATGACCACTTCTCCTCTTTTATGATTTTGATACTTCACAAACATAGACCAGTCACTGTGTAGAATTCCTCTTGAGTTAGCCTAATGTTTATATAAGAATTAGTTGAGGCTGTAAAAGATACATTTGTTATATCTACAGATGGTGCTCTGACCAGCAGAATGAGATGTGTCCTGCAGGTTCCTCCACTGTCAAATGGCATTTACTTTTTAATAAGTGGATGTCTTTGAAAATTATTTTCTGGCATTGCCTCGAAAGGTGTTCTGGCACTGTATTGAGCCTAAGGTTCATCTTGCGTGTTTTCCTGCCCATGTTCTAAAGTTAGTGGCTTTGGTTTCCAGATGGCCTCTGTGTCCCAGTTGTGTACATTGCTTTCATGTGCTTCTTCTTCTAGACATCCTCATCAGACAGGCTAGGACATTCTTGTGAGCATTTGTCCCATGGCTTCTCTGTGATTGTGCACTTAGGTCCGTCTGACTTTGTATTCAGCAGTGACTTTTGTGGCTATGACACTAAAAGCACAAATGGTAAAAGAAAGAAAACAAGAGACAAGTTAAACTGCATAAAACACAACAAAGCTTTGTACTTCAAGAAAACTATATTAAACGGCAGAAGATAATATACAGCTGTCTTGTAAAGTACTTGCATCCAGAACATTTAATGTTTGCTTAGGTGTATGCTAAACAGCAGCAGGGCAAGTGTCCCCTTTAAAATTGGGGAAGCGCCAATGTAGGAATGTTTACGTGGCTGCGTTTTGTTGTTCCATGACAATGTAATGGTGTCATTTAGGGATGTTCTCACCAACAACTGACCAGTACCCAGTAAGAATTTACAAATATACTTAGCATCATGACACACTAGGCAAACACAAACCAAACAAAAATGAAGTGCCATGAAGTCATTATTTTCAGTTTGTCTCATGCTTTTAATTTACTTTGGACTGAAGACTAAGGGCTATATCTGAGTATGAAGTACCCACAAAGATTTACGTATTAGTAGTTTGTTCCCAGGTGACAACTGCAATCATAGAGGTGACTACACCTTAACCACTCAGCTTTCGTTGTAAGCTTTTCCATTAATGGCTGCAGAAAGAATGAACAAGTAGGAGATAAGTTTTGGAGAGAGAAATTACATCACTTAGGCCATCCTCAGGGGACATGTGCCTTCCCCATGGCCTCTCTGTGTCTTACTCTGTTTGCCAGCAGCCGTGAAGCCAAAAGCTCTAATGCCATGTGCACTAGAGTGCTCTGTAGGCTCCCACAATGGGGATGCGACCATGGACTGAAACTGCCCTAAAAGTCAATCTGTTGCCCTCTTAGATTGCTTCACAGTACATTTAATCCTCTGAATCATTTTAAGTCATGTTTTGTGTAACATATGAACTATGGGTTTTATTCTTTTGTCTACAGAGCAGTGTCTTATTCATTGAAAATATCTTCCTAGATTAATTTTTTTGTACTTCTATTCCAAGTCAGTTAGCTGTATTTCTTTGGGCCATTTTCTTTACATTAATTAGTATAGCAATTTCTAAAATTAAGTACATATGGGTTTTTAATTTTATTCTCAAAATGCCTTAGTTAATTATATACATATTCTTTCAGCTTTGTATCCTTCACCTCTTCATTGTTCTGTGATTTGATTTAAATCCATCAAGAGTTGTCTGATTTGTCATTACCTATCCCTTTTCTTGAATGACTTTCTTACAGAGGAAAACATATAATGCAGCTCAAAATAATCTCACAGAAAAATAAAATGAAGTTTGTATATTTGTATTGAGAGTACAGTACACAGTAAAATTAGTATTCTTTAATTTTTATATCTTTAAATAAAAATCAAGTTTTTCCCCTTTGATATTCTTCTCTGGTAAGCTTTGAAATTGTAAAAATACATTCACCTAATTCAAATTTTGTATTCACAATATAGTCGTATGTCACTTAATAAGAGAGGTCTTCGGAGAACTGTGGTATTAGGCAATTTCATTGTTATCATTGACCGATGTATGTGTCATAGCCTGCTACATATGGAAGCAATGTATTAGGTATCTGTGTTTGAATATCCATGTCTGAATGTGCTATGAATATGTCGTCTGTCTACAGTCTGTCATACAGTTACTGCTGTCATGGCTGTGCTAAAGGAAGTGTGATACTAAAATCAGGTATTGGAGAATGCAGGTGGATCATACTGACGTTGTCTTCTGTGACTGGACTTTTCATGTCACAAGGTTCTTCAACATTGATCCATGCCATGGCATTTGACTGAATTTCCTTTTTTCAAGAGACTCAGTAAGTGTGCATCACTCCACAAGCTCCACAATTGCACATGCTGGACACTAGCTTTTCTGTACCCATGGCTTTCAGGGTATTGAGAGATTTCTTAGCAAGCGTACTTGAAAAGGACAGTATGAAAATTGGGAAGAATTAATAGGAAAATCAGATGAATTGCCATGAGCCTCTAAAGGGAAATTGACCCGAAAGGTGTTACATGGCACATGCTAGTGAGCATTTGGATGTAAGAGTCATTTAAATAAAATTTCAAATTTTCTTTATTGGTAAAAAAAGGAGACTATTTGAGCTTCTTGAAATATTCTTTCTTACTGTTTTCCCTTTTTTTCTGAGAAAGATTAAAAACAGTTAGATACTTTCTTTTAATAGAAGAAAATCCATCATTGTAAAGCAGTCACTTGAATCACGTAATAGCTTTCACTGCAGCAGAACATAGCGTAGGCCCTAACTCCATAAAACACTGTTTTTGATGGCTGGTCTAGAGTCTTCTTAAAAAGCTCTGTTCAGACGTGCTCGCTCTTGTCACCGCTATTAGTGCCATTTGTTGAGTAGCATGTCAGAGTGATTGGCAGGGACTCATTCTTTCTGCTAAAGACTCATAATTTTAGTGCATGCTTAAAATAAAAACCTAGCATAAGTGACTTCCTGTTTGTAAAGGAAAAGACAGGATTCCTTTGCAAGTAGCATAGATTATTTCAATCAGTGCATGGAATGTAACGTGAGGTTCTTCTTCTTTTGGAAGAGAATGCTCGTTGGGCACAGCTGCAGGGTCTGCTTTACAGCCCTTGCCTAGGCTCGCTCTGCTAGAGTGATGTGCAGTGCCGTTCTCCTTCTGTGTGCTGGCTGGGGACACATTCAGGGCCATGTCGTCAATGGGCTTAAGCAGCCATCAGTCTCTCTTAATACTGTGAGTCCTGAAAGGATTAAATGAGTTAACATTTGTAACATAATTAAAATAGGACATAGCTTTCTATTAAACTCTCCAAGCATTTTACAAATAAAATATATAATTAAAAATTACTCTGTTCTATGTTCTTTTTAATTATGCCAATAGATGCTCCTCTTGATTGACAAGGTCTATGTTCTGTGTTGTACTTACGGTCACATAGATAGCTTGGACTATTAACACAGCTCACACATTCATGTTTTAGCAACTTTTATTCTAATCATTTTTCCATATTCTTTTGAGACACATGGCTTTGTAATAAATACTCTGCTGTAAAGATTGTCCATATCTTACCATGGAGACATTCAGTTCTCCTGATGTGCTTGTGTCCTGTTTAATGGCTTTTGGTTTCACTTGAACTTTTGTTGTTTAGAAAGCTGCCAAATTCAACAACCATTTCTGCTGATCCAGTAGTTAAGTGAACCAAATATTTATTGAGTATTTGACATTTTATTAAGCATGCAGTCAACACTGAGCTATGACACTTTGCTGTGCTTAATGGATAGACTGTTGATTTATATTTCTTAGATTTCCCTGGCTATTTAGACCAGGCAAACATCTCATTTAAATCAAAGATCAAATAATATAGGTACCAAATGTTGTCTTTCTTGTGCACATTTTATTTTTAAATTCTTTCAACTTTTAAGTGTTCTTGCTGTTTAAAGGTGAGTAGACGTTCCATTTGCTTTAGTAATGATAATATAACTCATATTTGTGTAACTTAAGTATTAAAATAGTTGATTAACGAGCATGTTTATCTGTGTCAGAAGAGTGGGATAAGAGATAGGCTAGAAATCTGAAGCAGGCAGGAGGAACTGCAGGTCAGGAACAGTGTGTGGAGCACAAGGTGATGAGAACCTAAGGGTATAGGAATGAGAAAGCGCAGAGAAGGAAGAGGCACAGGATATCGCCTAGTAATAGTCTAGGGTTCTGTTTTGTCTTAATGTTTTCCTACTGTGTAATCTTCATATCTCTTGCCTTTACCCCCAGTATATAATGAAAAAATAAATAAATGTGTTTATGAGAGATGCTTTTATGTTATGAGTCTTTGGCCATGAGCTAGAACTAAGCTCACAAAGTAATATTCTTTTGTATGGAATTCTTTTTAGTACTTAATATATTTTCACCTCAATTTCTGTGTCCAATAAAGTATGTTAGATGCTTTCTGGTCATTTTGAAAACATCAAATTTGTAATATCTTTTCCTTCCTTGACAAAAACATTTCAAATCTAGGACCGAGTGTTTTGTTTTTTGTGGCAGGATCAAGTTGGGTGTGTTCATATTCTAGGCATTAAGATGCCAGCAGACTCCTGTTTTATGATATGCATAGTCATTTTCACTCACTGTAGGAAACAATATTTTATCATCATAATACAGGTAAAATTGAATGTTTTTCTCTAAGGAAGTCTAAAATGTAGCATGGTAATTTACAGACATTTTATCTGAGTATTTATATTTACTTCTACTGCACTTACCCGTGCTCAGGACCAGCATCTGCAATAGTGATACAGAACAGAGAGAACCACTATCCCCACCCTGCAGCATCTGCCTGCTGACAGCTGCACTGCTCCCGTAGAGGCCTCACCCACAATGCATAATCTCTCCTGTGGGCTGAGCAACCACTGGCAGGCCCTGTGCTGTATTGTGAGCTTTTATTGAGACCTTGACACCACAGATATCTAGAAGTTGTGATGCAATGATCTCGGTGGTGTAGGGTTTTTCCTGTTAATCTAAACCTCTTTATTATGTCCAAATTTTTAGTCCTAGACATTGTTGCTATCTCTGTAAAGAAGGGAAAACTTAATTTTTAAACTTCAGTGTAAGCAAGGTTTTGAAAACATCTAACTTCATGAATTTAATTTCTAATTTTTCCTTTGCTATGTTGTAAACATTTTTAGTCACTAGAAATTAAGTTTTGCTGATATCTTGTATCAGCTGTCATATTGAGCTAATAAATGAGATTCCCATGATATTTGTGATATTGGTGAAATGCTTTGCATGCAAGAAAAAGAAAAACTCACGTGAGCCCTATCTACAGTGTCCCCTTCCATACCACACCCGGAATCAGTGTGAGCAAGTAAGGGTGTGTCTTGCCTTGGCACAACATAGACATTAATTGAGCAACTATACAAAAATATGTACAATTGCTTATAAGATATGTAAGGACAAAGCCTAATGTATTTATCAGAGACACTAGCAGTGTAATCTGTGTGGAAAGAACTCAAGGGAAGGGTTTCTGTGATCCTGAACTAACTGCAGATTGTTCTCAATAAATGACCACATCGTGTGTGACAACAGAGTGATGCAGGCATTTGTAATTAGCTCAGTATTTGCAAAGTAGCTGACTACTTTAAGATGAGTAGTACAATCTGCAGCCAGCCTTCAGTGTCGTTGTAACCACAATTATGCCACTACTTTTTAAATATAATGTGGCAGTGTTACATGTGATGCTGGAGTGAATATCACTACTCCATCGTGCTTCTCAGTCACAGGTCTCTCACAGGAGAATTCAGCTTCTCACAACCGTGAGCTAAAACCTTAAAAGAGGGCCTGATGTACCAAATTTAGTCTTAGATGTGTAACTCTAAGCAAGGAAGTTTAAGTATATGTACAATTAAAAAAAAAAGGCTTGAATCTCCTTGATACTCCCTCTATTGTTAGAACTAGATGAAATCAAAGGTCAGGTCCTCAGTATTATGCAACTTCATTGGAATCAATCACTAGTATTTACCTGTTTTGAACTCTTCACCAGGGAAACAGTGGTATCTTTAATAAAGGTATGACATGGTATATGTGGAACACTATCTCATCATTACCTGCATAACAGTCCCATTGAGGGCTTTGGCAGGTATGCGTCATGGGTATCGTGTCCTTGGAAGTCATTGCTTTCTTCATTGTCCATCTCAGTAATTTTTCACCAGTTTGCCAATGGCCTGCATAATCTCGAAGTTTCTCGCTTTCTCTTACATCTTAGAGCCTGCCACATCTACATAGTTGCCATGGGTTTTCCTGACAGGGTTTTGCACAGGTGTAACTCTTGGGTCAAATAGGCGACTCTATGAAGTGTGCATGCATGTGTGTCTGTGTCTGTGTGTTGCACTGCTGTTTCAGTCTGTTATTTTAATCAGCTAGTTGAAAATCTAAACTTAAATTTCTCTATGTCTAGTACCCTTTGAGTGGATTTCCGAATACTATTTATTAGAGAAGTCTTTCCAACTATGCCTGACTCTGGCTATGATATTAACCTTTTGTAATTAAAATGCTCTGTCTCTCTGACACATAGTATGCCCTTTTAGTTCTGCCTTTCTCCCCACTTACTCCTGTGCCACTTTGCTAATGGGAAATGCCAGCCCATTTATCCTTAGTAACCATGCTGAATTTTTCAGTCCTTTTTGATATTTAGGTTTTATTGGACGAATGTAGATTGTACCTTTTCTAAATGTATCTTAAATAATTGCCACTTACAGGAATTAAGAACTATAAGGAAAGGAAAGTCCTGACTCATAGACTAAGCTGAAGGAGGAAATGTTCCCACTGGGTCCAATTTCCTAAGAAGGACCATCAGGACAGTGGCTAGGGTCTACAATCATTGTCTAAATGACCTATAGAAAATGATCTGTTCACAATGGCCTTGATTGCACCAAGCAAACAAAGAGGAGGAACAGCCTACCAAAACCAGCTCTTGCTTGTCCTTGGCTGGGTTCTAAAGGCTCAGGAAGGGAATACAACAATAGAAATGGAGTTGACATTGCAGGATAAGCATGCTCCGAAGCACAGTGTTCATGAAGGCATGGGTTCTGCCCCACACAGAAATGTTTCTACCCTGAAGGGTTCTCAGAGTCTAAACGTACATTTTGATTACATATCACCTCAGTTGTTTCCATAAAGGTTCATTCATCTCAACAACAAACCTAAAGCATCCCTGTTCCACTTCCTTTGCTTTTTCTTCCAAAATTGGACTCAAGGGAGTAAATACCTTGAAGTAACCTCATTGAAATATGAGAAAACACCTCTTTTGCTTTAGTTAATCTTTAGTTATTTGTTGTGTGACAGACTTTTCTTGGAGAGATGCAACACACACCCTCCTTACCTCAGCGAGCCCACAAGAGACCATATTACAGATACCTCCAAAGTTCAGCTTGGTGAACCAGGAAACTTTAGTGTGGTCACATAGCAGGTTTGTGCGTGAGGGGTTGCTTATGGCAACAGAAGTGACTCAAATACAACGGCATCACCAAAGCCCATCCTAGCATGGTGACAGCTCATGAAAGCTCACTGCACATCCCACAGGCTGCCCTGTCCTTTCCAGTTGCTTCTGCTGGTCTGAGCCTCTTACAAGCTAAGCAGCTGTTCCTTGTTTCTTCTAGAGCAGTGGTTCTCAACCTTCCTAATATTGTGACGCTTTAATACAGTTCCTCATAATGTAGTAACCCCTCAACCATAAACTTATTTTCATGGCTACTTCATAACTGTAATTTTGTAAAGTAGACTTTAAATAATTAATAAAATGAATTTTTAAAATTCTTCATGAATTATAATGTAAATATCTGTGTTTCCCAATGGTCTTAGGCAACCCCTGTGAAAGAGTCTTGGAGGCCATGACCTACAGATTGAGAACCTCTCTTCTAGAAAATTTAGCTAGTTGCTGCTGCTTGCTGGCTGCTTGGCTGGTGTCTGCTTCTCTCAGGTGGCTGGACTTGGCTGGGAGATGTTTCTGCAGCCTGGCCAGTCTGAGGGTGACTCAGCTGTCTTTACTGCTTGTAAATTCTTGGAGAAGGAGCCTGGTGAATCCTGCCTTCTTTAGGAAATTCTGAAGCACTTCTGAGTTGTTTACTTCCTGCTGGTGGGTTTCCTTACAGAATGGCATGTTTCTGTTTCATTTAAAATTGAAACATAACAATACTGATGGATACCACTATGCTATTTTCTTATAAACAAAGCATAATTAAGTAGAGCTGTCATATATGATGTTTTTGTATCAGAAATTTCCTTACCAACATACTAAAGAATTAGTTGTGTTTTCAGATCTAAACTATACACATCTAATAATTGATAAGTAAAGTACAAAGGTAGACTTTAAATAATTAATAAAATTATTTTTAATGCTTCATTAATTTCATTTTTATTTTAAGCTCTCCCATATTTTCAAGATGATAAAGACAACTTCACAGTGATCAGATGACCTCTGAGATGCAGGAGACTTGAGGAACAGCCATAGAGGAAAGACAATATGTTAATAGGATAAAGCATCCCATAGAGTATTAGTGTTCCTATACCCTCCCTCACATCATTATAAGAGGCGAGGTGAATAGGAATTTATAATGACTGGGGTTTTTTATTAGTTGATCTTTACATATGTATAGGTTTCCATGCGATGTTTTTGACACATGTATACATGGTACTGCGCCTTGACTTCCCTTTGAATATTTGAACCATAGGTGCCCCTTGGCTCAGCAGTTTAAGCATCAGTCTCACAAAATGAATGCAATGCTATCTAAGATCCTTATGTTGAGTCATTTTAACAGGCACAGAGACAAAATGTAATATCCATCAGGAGGGATTATTTTAATGATGCTTATTCATGCCATGGACGGATACAGAGCTATTAAAAAGAAAGAATTAGATGTAGATGTGTTGCTAAAACCATAGCACATAGCTGTATGCAAAAGGCAATTTGCAGAATATTTTGACTACTATGACTGTACGTCTCTTAAAATGCAAAATAAGAAAATCTGCATGTAAATGTATTTGAGTATAAACATACAAATAATACCTACCAAATTGTTAGTGATGATCATCTTAAGACATAGAATTTGATGATAAATAGCTGCTTTCTTACTTTCTCTTTCTTTCCTTCTATAGTTCTTTCTTTCTTCCTTTATTATTTTGTTTGGTCATGAGTAATAAATAACTTACTTAAGAACTTCTAAAAAAGTCTTTAAATGTTCCTTCTATAACTCCAGGTCGGTGTTTCTGTTTTTACTGTCTGTGCTGCTGAGAAAAAGCAATAGCCTTAAGAAATGCAAGCTTTTCTATGTTTTCTACATTTTTCTTCTCTTTGTAACCAAAAGAAAAAGCAACAAATGCTGATTAAACTACTCTAAAGCTTTAAAGAGTAGAAATTAGGGAGTTGGGCTTCCTTTCTCCTTTCTCCGTTAGATCCACAGTCAACATGGTATAGTCGAAACCTGATGGTGATAAAAAAAAAAAGTCCACATTTGGGGCTAACACTGATGTTTCTTTGGTGTGTGACTTACCTGACTGCTGTCAGCTTTCACTTGTATGCATGTGAAGTGGATAGAGAAGTCGGCAGTCACTTCATGAGAGTCAGTCTTGCTGTGTGTGATCCCTGCTGCAGCTTCCACTGCCTGAGACTCTGAAGCATGGAATAAATACATGAGTTCACTTGTTCCATGCAGGGCTCACATTTGAGCGGAACATATGTGATCGTGGCCCTTATGGAGCTTGTTGTAGCAAGAGAGACAAATGGCACAGGAGCTATAGAGATTGTGTTTAGAAGCAGCCAGGATGTCTGCTTTAAGACTAGAGCTTTGCTGGGGACCAGACAATGAAAGAGCCTGCCAGGTTAGTTCCTGAAAATGTCTGGACCCCAGCTTCGTATGCTGTGACAGAACAGCCTTGGTGAGCTAGAGGAGGTCTGCAGATGAGGAAAAGAGGCTCATGGGGCCTGATTTTGAACATGTGTTGAGGATTAGGTGCTACTTAAAGAGGAAACCAACAGGAGTTGCTAACCAGGAAGTGACACTGGAGGGCTGGTGCCTCTCTCTGGTGCTGTCCTTGTAAGACTACATAACTTTCCTTAAAAACACTGAAGCAAGCAAGCAATGATTCAACTCTGCAACTTAGAAGAAATGTTTATTCTAGTGTGTGCTCTAAGCTCACTCAGTGAAGAGTGCTTCCCTGGCTCACCCAGGTCCTTCCGCCCTCCCCTAGCTCTGTTCGCATGGCAATCCCACTAATTTTCGGACACTGCTTAGCTTTCTTTCATTGTTTTGTTTTTAACTGGGATACATGGACCACATATGTGGAACCCACTTAGCGTCCTTTGTTCAGTACACTGATGCAGTGTTTACTCTTAGCTCAGCGTTAGCTTAGGGTGGCCTGACCACAGAGAAGGAAATGAAAGAACTAGAGAGCTGCTTCTGTGCCCTAGAGCTGGGTCAGGAGAGTGGGAACCCTGCCTGATTTCAGGGCACTGACCCTCACTTAGTGTCTTACTTCTTCTTTAGGAGCAGTTTCCTCTACTGCTTTCCACAAAGCCTGCTAGTAGAGTCTACTCCCTTGCTGATCTCAGTGCTGACTTTCTTGCCCACTGATTGAGGGTGTCTGGAGTCTGGGTGTTCATGGCACTGCATTCTCTCTGACCCTTGCTCACCTTTCTGTAGCCTGTAGGGACATTGAGTATGTTTGCTCTTGGATGCTTGCATTCATAAAGCACAAGCTTTTAGTTTTTGTTCTTATGTGGAGTCTATAAGTTGGGAGGTTAGATAGTACTGTATGAAGAGAAAATTAAGAACAAGTGCCTCAAATCCATACAAGGTACCACAACTCACCATGTGGCCCAGAGCCTCATATTGTACTTCTGACCAGAGATTTCAGACTGCTTGAAGCTGTATGTAAGCACTATGACATGTGGTGGACTAGCAGAGTTTTCTTTTACTCTTCCAAAGATTTCAGTAAAATATTGGTGACAGTGAGTGGAAGAATGGTTAGGAAGTAGCTCTGTACTTAGCACACAGTGGGATCAGGAATCATAAACAGGAAGCCCTGTTGTGATTTGAATCAAACTTGTCTTTGAAATGAAAAGACAAGGCTTCCCTTGCTTTGATCATATTAAAGGAAAAGATTCTTAAGTTGTCTAATCTGAAGCTTAGAGGAAAAGTTTTGGTGTTAGTCATTTTTAAAAACATCTGTGTTATAAAGGGCTGCTGCGTTTGGCCCCCAGCTCAGTTTGCTATGACTCAGTTCTTCAGGGTGGCTGGCTCTCTTCATGTTTATTCATATGGGTCAACATATGAATGCTGTGTGCCTGAAATTCCATTTGCCAGAGACTCTGGTCCTCAGTGTGATTGTCACTCACAAATCTACCTGCCTCTATCTAGTGGCCTCCAATCCATACAGAAATCCTTCTCTCTTTTCAGGAAGTCTCAGCTGATACCAAATAGTTATGCTATATGTGGGATCATCTCAGTGAGAGTTCTTCCTTCTAACATTAAGCAGTACTTTTGTTTGAGAAGTATTTATTATTAGGTTCTATTACATGATGTATTTTCAATTTGTTTTAGATATTTTCTTTAATCTACTTTGAAATCCATCACTTTGAAAATTAAGGATTTGTTGTAACATTTTCACCAAGAAATCCAATTTCAGAATGTGTGATCTGAGAAATGGCCTCTGATGTTTCTTAGGCTAATGTCAGATCACAGTCCTTCAGTCAGGGTTGTCTTCTCACAGCTATTACTCTAAGCAGGGAGCGATTATTTTCAGTCTGGAGAGTTACTCATTTGTCTGAATAGCTGAACTAGTAAAATTTTACAGTGTCTTCAAAGAGAACAGCACCATACAATAGTTTGTCTCCATACTAAGTCATAACATAAAAAAGTTACACCTTCCTATTCAAATTACCAAACTGGACATATTAAGAAACAGCAGGATTTCCAGTTTACTTTTGTTTTGTGTGTGTGAGTGTGCGTGTACATGTGGAGGGCAGGGAGTAATGTCCAGTGTCTTTCTTAGCCTCTGTGGGCCTTATTTATTGAGAAAACACCTCTCACAGAACCTTGAGCTCACTGACTTTGCTAGACTGGCAGGCAAGCAAGTCCTTAGACCCTCCTACCTCTCTGCCTCCCAAATTCTGGGGTCACAGGTTCATACGGCCATAGCCAGCTTTTTATTTGGTGCTATGAATCCAGATTCAGGTTTTTTCATGCTCTCTACGTTGATCTCATCAGTTGATTGAGCCATTGAACTGTTTAGTACGGATTAACTTAAGCTTTGAAGCTCATATCCAGCCTTAGGGGAACCAAAATCTTCAATATGACATCAGCTGTTAATATTGGGATTCCTATCGACAGCCCCCCACCCCAACAGTGTTTAAGACTTGGACTCCTATCCCATGGGAGCAGCCTGGGACTGTAGTTAAAGTCATCGTCATCGTCATCGTCATCGTCACAGTACTTTTGGGAATTTCTAGAGACAGGTGACACCCATTCCACTCAACAGTTTCCCAGTTAGTTAGAAACTCACTAAGTGATGCTGGATACTGAGTGCCTCATCCAGAAGAAGGTAGAAAGATGGAATACTGGGCTGAAATCAACATGTTACCAAAGTGCAAAAGTAGATGCTTATCATCCTTACAATAACATAAATGAAGCTTGCAGACACGTGTAGTGTTCACCTTTGAGTAGAATGCTACTCTGTATGTATTTCTTAGTCAGGGCACCCACCTACAATATAAGCTGTCTACCCTCTGTTTCTTTTTATAGCAAATAAGATCTGTAGATGAATTTGATACTTAAAAGCCTGTTAATCTACATTGATTTCTATTTTTTTCTGAATTCCTTAGCTGAGAAATACTGTTCAGCACTGGTTGTTCTGTTACCTAACAATAGTTGATGAAGCTTCTATGTTCAGAGTGTCACAGAAGGTTAATATTTATTGATTTTTATGGTGCTACAACTATTGTAGTTTTGCTATCAAAGATGCATGGCCATAAGCAATGGAATCTGTAAAACTGAAGGATATGTACCCAATATTATTATAAACTGTGCCAATATGCTAGATTTTAATAATAACAGATGCTTAGCTTAATACAAAAAGCTTTGAAAATGTACCTACCCCAAGGCTGGACTCATATTGAATGTTTTAATATGGAACACAAGAATAACATGTGAAAACAAAAAGCTGCTTGCCTTGCGAACAGCCATCACATTTAGTCTCTTCCTCACTTAAGTATATACTATTGATCTGAAAAGATGTCCCAGCCAGTGATCGCTGAAATTATGAGCAATAAAGGGTTTGTTTCTGTAACAAAAAGTATATAATTAGCACAAAAGGGGAGAAGCCTGTGTTTTGTTTTAAAAGAGTTTTAAAGAAACAGTTTGAGTGTCACAGCAGTGTTCAGTAATATGTAAGGAGAAAATAGCTTGATGCCTAGAATCTTGAATTCTTTCTCTGCTTGCAGATAGAATTGAAATCATGAGTGCATACTGTTTGTTTGCTTATTTTTAAGTCTATCTCCATCTGTATTTCACTGCACAAGAACGTAATCCCTGCTTCACCCTAGACGGGAGCAACATGAAGCGTGTCGGTGTCTCTTCTCTCTTGGATAGATGCATAATTTGTATTTCTTAGTTTACTAAAAGTATCCAGTAATTAACAAATGAAGTAAGACAACCCATTACTTGTTTTTATACCTAAAGTGTATAGACGTTTCTTTGCCTTTAAGGTTGCATAGATTAAATAAAAACATTCAACCTCATTTTGAAATTTAAGGTAAATTTCCATGTTTAAAGAGTGTGTGTTTGTATTCCTTCCCTTCCTCTCTCTCTACCCCATTTCTTTTTTTTT